>NC_048230.1:24195545-24202072 GCF_002007445.2 Ailuropoda melanoleuca | reverse complement strand
TTGGGCTCCTTGCTCAGTGGGGAGCCTGCTTCTCCCTCTGCCTCTGTCCCTTCCCCCACTTTCCGCTTGTGCTCTCTCTCTCTCAAAAATAAAAATAAATAAAATCTTTAAAAAAAAAGAAAAGAAAAAAAGCAATTTGCAAACAGTATGTATGGTCTATGATCCCATTTTAGTAAAAAAATATATATGTGTTAGAATGTGCACAGATAAAACCAATTAGAAAATAATAATATATATTAACATATAGTTTATATATAATAACATGTATGTTAGAATATGAACAGATCAAACAACTAAGAGTAATTATATATATTTAAACACATTTTACATGTTATGTTAGCATGTGCACAGGTAAAAACAGGAAAAATATTACAAATTATTAACAGTGGGGACAGTACTACTAACGACATTCATCTATATTCCATGTTTTCGTTAAAAAATTTTTAACAGGGGTGCCTGGGTGGCTCAGTCATTAAGCGTCTGCCTTCAGCTCAGGTCGTGATCTCCAGGTCCTGGAATTGAGCCCCATATCGAATTCCTGGCTCAGCAGGGAGTTTGCTTCTCTCTCTGCCTCTCCCCCCTGCTCGTGCTCTCTCTCTCCCTGTCCCTCTCTCTCTCAAATGAATAAATAAGGGACATGTGAGTGGCTCGGTCGTTAAGCATCTGCCTTCAGCTCAGGGCGTGATCCAAGGGTCCTGGGATCGAGCCCCGCATCGGGCTGCCTGCTCAGCGGGAACCCTGCTTCTCCCTCTCCCACTCCCCCTGCTGGTGTTCCCTCTCTTGCTGGCCGTTTCTCTTTCTGTCCAATAAATAAATAAAATCTTTTAAAACAAAAACAAAAAAAGAATAAATAAAATCTTTCAAAAAAAATTTTAACAACACGTGTTACTTTTGGGGTTAGAAAAAAACAAAAACAAAAACAAAACTAAGAGTCTCAGGATAAGCAAAGGCAGAGTTATCTCCCTTTTATGAGAAGAGCCTCAGAAAGGCTCCTGGGACAAAGCTCTCCTTCCCACAGAAAAGGCCTTCAGACTCACGAGTGGGTGCAGTTGATGGGGCACGGCTGGCATGTGCCCTCCTCATCTGCAAACTTCCAAATGGGCATGAAAGAGAGGTCGGGTTTCACACCACTGGGGCAGCGAGCCACGCAGGAGGGAGGGTCCTTGTAGTGGGCGCAGGCCACACACTGGTCAGCCTCCTGGGAGGGGAGGAAGGGTTTGTAGGGCGCTGGCACCGACACCCCCAGGGCAGCAGGATCCAGCCCGTGTGTCCCCTTCGCGCTTCCCATGGCCACTCAACAGCATGCCGTCCATTCCCCCCCTCCGACCCCCGGCTCTGCTCCTGGGACAGCCCAGCCCTGCTGGGTCTCCCGCCCCAGGTCTGGGGCTTCAGGTGAACCGGGAGCTCAGCAGGGGAGCGTATTACTTAAGATACCACAGCAAGTAATAATAGTAACTAATATGTAGTAAATCTTTCTTGCACTTGGGCCTGCACCAAGCCCTATTTTCAGTTCATGTTTACTGCATTCCAATGAGGTAGCACCTCATACAATATTCATTTTACAGATGAGCAAACCAAGGTTGGAAGCAGGGCCTGGATTCGAATCCAGATAGTTCGATGCCTAAGCCCATAGGTCTGACCACCTTGGCACAACCACAGCCAAGCACACAGGCCTCCCTGGGCCCCTCGTGTAATCCGAGGGTTTCGGGGTCTACCACATGACTCCTGCAGTCCCCAGCGTCCCCAGCCTCCTTCCACCCTCCCACTTTTCCACCCTCTCGCGATCCAGGTCTGAACTCAGAGCCCTCTTCTGAGACAGTGGACCAACTTGGCCTTGCTTCTATCCTGCCCTTGCTTCCTTCCACCCAGCTCAAGTCCCCAGCAACTCACCGACCCAAAGCAGGTCACTGAGCCATTCTGGGGCCGACACTCAGGGTGGCATGGCAGACAGTATCTGTCCTTCACATATTCCCGGGGTAGCCTGACAGAGGGGACGGCTGATGAGGGGGGTTCTGGAAGGAGCCCCCCTGTGCCCTCTCCCTGGCCGCCCGCCGCCCCTCCCTGCATACCCCTGCAGTTCTCGGCATTCCTCCACACACTCCTGGCCCCGAAGGAATTGGCTGCAGTTGACGCACTGGGTGGGCCCCGGACCCCAGCAGTGCCCATGGGCGCACAGCGGGTAGCAGGCCAGGCCCTTGCCCACTGCAGTGAGGAGGGAGGGATCAGAGGGGACACTCGAGGGAGGTTCCAGGTTCAAGTGACCCAGGGGAGGAGGAGGCTGGGGCGGGGGCCGGTGGCTGTGGCCCAGAGTTGTGGGGACAGGTGCTGGGCAACACGGGACAAACAAAGAGCTGAGGTTCCAGGGCCAGAGAGGAAAGGGAAGGCAGGGATGCCAAGGCGGTGTGACAGGACCCAGCCGGAAGCCATGGCAAGAGGTCAAGCCAGCCAGAGCCGTGTCAGGAATGGTGCAGCGGGGATGGGCCGTCTGCAGGGGCCCGAGATTGCGGCTGCGAGGGGCGCCCGGGCACCCCTGCGTGCTGGCAGACGGGGAGCACGTGGTGCCGGGCTCCCTGTCTTACCGCACTCGGCCTCCGGCCGGTTGGCACTGTGCAGCAGGGCTTGGTGGGGGTTCCGGAAGAGCTGCTCCCAGGGCACCGTGTGGATGAAGCAGAGGCGGGCGTTGCGGTGGATGAGGGCCAGCCCGCTGCCCAGTTCCCGCAGTGAGCGCAGCCCCAGCCAGCTGATGCGCAGCCCTTGCAGGGTCAGCGAGTAGGCACCACTGCGGGAGGAGTGTTGGCTGTACCACTGACCCTCCCTTGTCACCAGGGGCCACCCTCCCGTCCCAGCACACTCTGCAAACTCCCGTGGAAACATGACTGCTGGACTCCCCAGAGAATAGGAGTGCCCACCACACCCAAAGCCTCTCCACGGGCTCCCCAGGAAGCTCCTCGGCCCCCCCTTTCCCGGTGCTCACTCATGCAGAACTCGTCCCCGGATTACTCGCAGGTTCTGGAAGACACTGAGGTTAGGCAAGCTGTCCGGCCACGCTGAGATATACAGGTAACCTGCAGGCACAGGGGGAGGCTAGGGGTGTGGGGACAGGATGAGGACCCCCAACCCTGTCAGAGCAGGACGCAAGGAGGCAAAGCCCACCTGTGATCTCCTCCAGGGCCTCGAACACTCTGAGCTGCTCAGGCTGTAGGGGGGCAGTGTTGGAGGCTGGGTCTCTAGGAGAAGGATTAGGAGAGGAGTCAGCAGAGCCAGGAAGCTGGTGGGCATGACCCCCAGAGCTGGCCCAGCCACCCTCCCCCAGCCGCCTCCATTAATGACTTTACTTAAACCCTTTGCCCATCAAGCCCGGCTGTTTTCATCCTGAGTTTCAAAGCCCAGCCCTTAGTTTGGCAGGGTCTGTCAAAACAATATTTATATCCTTTGATCTAGAAATCCTACTTCTAGGAATGTGGCCTAGACAGACACTGGCTCCTGTTCCCAGAGACACGTACAGCACAGAACTGTTTGTAAGAGCAAACATTGAAAACGACCTAAATACCCATCAGTAAATAGGGAAGCTGTTAAATATAAACCCCATCTAGCCTGACTACAGACAAAAACTAACATTTAAGAGCACTTAGTATCTGCCTGGCACTGTTCTAAGAGTGCATGAATATTATTAACTAATTCAAACGTTATAACCACCTTGTGAGGTCGGGGCTACTTTGTTCCCATTTTACAGATGAGAACATGAAGGTACAGCAGGCAGGTCATATGACCTGAATAGGGTAGAGCCAGGTTTCAAACCCAGGCAGCCTGGCTCCTGAGCCCGGGCTCTTAGCGGCTGCTCTTGGCCGCCCTCCTCCACAGCCGTCGAAAGCACGAGGCAGCTGGACACGAAGTGTGGTGACCAGCTCTCCGGGACAAGAGGCAGACAGTGCTCGCCATGAGCTCCCACTTTAAGTCAACCTCCTCAACAAAATTACTGAACTACGTTTCTCTGCGTGTGTCCATCCACGGAGAAATGGCCTAGGAGAACCCACACACGCCGTTAGCAGTGGTTGCCTGTGGAAAGGGGACTAGAGCTGCAGGAAATGTTAAAGGGAAATTTTTCTCTTTTTTTAATTCATATTTTTATAGCAATCTAATTCATACAATAAAATGCACAGTTTTAACGTACAGTTTGGAGTTCTGACAAATGCATTCACTCATGTGCCCACTACCCCAACCGATACACAGAATACTGCCATCACCCCAGAAATTACTCCTTTGTGTCCCCTTCCAGTCCCCCCCACCCTGGGGACAACCACTGTTCCGATTTCTATCACCAGGGAGCAGTTTTGCCTATTCTTTGCCTCATGTGAAGGGAATCATGTGCCCCGTGGCCTCTCTCCTGCCCGGCTGACCTCGCACAACGTGGTAACTTTGAGCCTCATCCATGTTGTCGTCATCTACCAATAACTAGTCTGTTTCTCTTTATCGCTGACAATGCCATTGTGTCGCTAGAGCACTATTTACCCTTCACCTGTTCATAGACATTTGCATTCTTTCCAGCTGATGGCTATTACGAATAAACCAGTACGAACTCAAGGAGAATTTTCCTTCGGAGGGCTTGACCTCCATACAAATGCACGTATGCGGCAAACATGTCATGTATGAACGCAACCCCCCGCCCGGTCCTCACACCTCCCCCACCTGCTTCTTTCACATTTCTGGCCTCCCACCTCTGTCTCCCAGCATCCCCCAGAGAGGCTGCCCCTTCTGGGCGCTCAGGATTCAGTGACCACCCTGGTGCCGCTAGACCGCGGGTGCTTCACTCCGCACACCCTTACCCCTCGAAGCTCTCTGGCAGAAACGCCAGGCTCCCAAAGATCTTCTTGCAGCCGGCGAACTCTTGGATGTTGGCGCTGGTGACCGCCTTCGCCTCCCGCAGGTGCTCCATGCCCAGACCGTAGCACACTGTGCGGAGGGGCAGGCGGTGAAGGGGCCATCTCAGCCCCCGCATGGGCACCAGGGCCTCAAACTCCAGGGCCCTGTCCACAGTCCCCCTCCACCCCACCGAACACTGACAAGAGATATGGGGGACCGTGTGGGACCAATCCAGGGAGGGCCAGGACAGAGACAGTGGAAGGAAAGGACCGGGTCCCAGGAGGGTCTGAAGAGGGACGGGTGCGCAGAGGGACAGAGCGCAGACTGGCTCCGGGTGTGGCCAGCGGTTACCTCGGGCACAGGGTCTGCTGCATTTCTCACACCGCTGGGTGCCATCCTCAGCCGTCACCTCTTGGTTGTTCAGGGGACAGACCAGGGTGCAGGACCCCACGTCCGTGGACAGGTAGTTGTCTGAGGAGATGTAGACCGTGGGTCCAGAGGCCCTGGCCCTTCACGCCGCACCGGGAGAAATATCACCGTGCCCACAGAATACGACAGTACCGACCAAGACCGAAATGCCCTTACTGTGCGTCTGTGCCTTTGACTTTCATTTACATCTCACGACAACCCTATGTGATGGGCAGCTGAACTTCCATTTGGCCAAGAGGGAACCAAAGCATTTTTATGGAAATTACTCAAGGTCATTGCGCTATTCAGTGGAGAAGCCAGGAGTTGAACATGGTCTGTCTCTGCATTTTGAACTTTGACCTATCACCCGAGAGCCCACTCCTGTCTCCCATGACAGGAAGAAAGAGGGCCCCAGGTCCAAGGTCAGTCCCCAAATGCACGTCAATAAATAGGGGAGCTGTTAAATAAAACTCTGATCAATCTAGACTACTGAATAAAAATTAGCATTTAGGAGTACTTAGTATGTGCCAGGCACTGCTGTAAGAGCTTGACAAATATTAACTCATTCAGGGGCGCCTGGGTGGCTCTGTGGGTTAAGCGACTCTTGATTTCTGCTCAGGTCATGGTCTCAGGATCTTGAGATCAGCCTGCATCGGGCTCCACGCTCAGCAGGGAGTCTGCTTGAGACTCTCTCCGTCTGCCCCTAACCCCCCCCAAAAAAAATAAATACATAAATCTTTTAGAAATTATTGGACTCATTCAAACGTTATAACCACCTTATGAGGTCGGGGCTACTTTGTCCCCATTTTATAGATGAGAACATGAAGGTACAGCAGGCAGGTCACATGACCTGAATAGGGTAGAGCCAGGTTTCAAACCCAGGCAGCCTGGCTCCTGAGCCCGGGCTCTTAGCGGCTGCTCTTGGCCGCCCTCCTCCACAGCCGTCGAAAGCACGAGGCAGCTGGACACGAAGTGTGGTGACCAGCTCTCCGGGACAAGAGGCAGACAGTGCTCGCAGTGCACCCCCGTTTACATAAACCAACCCCCTCCCAGCCAAATGACGGACGCACACTTCTCCCTGGCACTCACAGGGACAGGCGGTCACACAGCTGGCACCGAAGGTGTATCGGCCCTCAGGGTTGGGCATGGATTCGAACGTGTCCGTGTTGTAGGTGACCAGGGCTGGGCAGTGCAGCTCACAGATGCCACTGTGGTTGAAGTGAAGGCAGGCCTGGGGGGAGGAGGGGGACAGGGACAGG
>NC_048230.1:24124087-24193965 GCF_002007445.2 Ailuropoda melanoleuca | reverse complement strand
ACTTCCATTTGGCCAAGAGGGAACCAAAGCATTTTTATGGAAATTACTCAAGGTCATTGCGCTATTCAGTGGAGAAGCCAGGAGTTGAACATGGTCTGTCTCTGCATTTTGAACTTTGACCTATCACCCGAGAGCCCACTCCTGTCTCCCATGACAGGAAGAAAGAGGGCCCCAGGTCCAAGGTCAGTCCCCAAATGCACGTCAATAAATAGGGGAGCTGTTAAATAAAACTCTGATCGATCTAGACTACTGAATAAAAATTAGCATTTAGGAGTACTTAGTATGTGCCAGGCACTGCTGTAAGAGCTTGACAAATATTAACTCATTCAGGGGCGCCTGGGTGGCTCTGTGGGTTAAGCGACTCTTGATTTCTGCTCAGGTCATGGTCTCAGGATCTTGAGATCAGCCTGCATCGGGCTCCACGCTCAGCAGGGAGTCTGCTTGAGACTCTCTCCGTCTGCCCCTAACCCCCCCCAAAAAAAATAAATACATAAATCTTTTAGAAATTATTGGACTCATTCAAACGTTATAACCACCTTATGAGGTCGGGGCTACTTTGTCCCCATTTTATAGATGAGAACATGAAGGTACAGCAGGCAGGTCACATGACCTGAATAGGGTAGAGCCAGGTTTCAAACCCAGGCAGCCTGGCTCCTGAGCCCGGGCTCTTAGCGGCTGCTCTTGGCCGCCCTCCTCCACAGCCGTCGAAAGCACGAGGCAGCTGGACACGAAGTGTGGTGACCAGCTCTCCGGGACAAGAGGCAGACAGTGCTCGCAGTGCACCCCCGTTTACATAAACCAACCCCCTCCCAGCCAAATGACGGACGCACACTTCTCCCTGGCACTCACAGGGACAGGCGGTCACACAGCTGGCACCGAAGGTGTATCGGCCCTCAGGGTTGGGCATGGATTCGAACGTGTCCGTGTTGTAGGTGACCAGGGCTGGGCAGTGCAGCTCACAGATGCCACTGTGGTTGAAGTGAAGGCAGGCCTGGGGGGAGGAGGGGGACAGGGACAGGTAGCTGGTGGTCGCTGGGCACCTGGTTCTTCCCTGGTGTGCAAGGAGCAACAGGGCCGTAGCAGGTGGGGAGACCCCTCCCCTTGCGCCCACCCTGGGGCCCCGTGGGCACATACCAGGCAGTCCGAGTGCTTGGGGCCCGTGCAGCCAGCTGCGCACTGCTCGTGGCAGCAGTCAGTGGGTTTTGGGCCCTTGCAGCGGGCACAGCCGCCGGCACAGACGGTTCGTGTCACTGTCAGACAAGGGGCAGCATGAGGCCTGGGCAGTCGCCCGGGGAACCGGGAACCCTGGCATCACTTTCTGCGACGACCTCCCGCCCCAGGGAAGACGCCGAGGCCTGGTGACCCCCACCCCCGCCCCGTGTCCCCTTTATTCCACTCAGCCCCCCTGCCCCCCCAGATTCTGGGCCTCCCTAAGACTCACAGCTCTGACAGTCCCCAGAACTTGCTCCCCAGCAGTGGGGGTCTTTACAGGCTGGAGAACAGGGTTGGCCTGGGGAGAGAAACAGAGAGACAGAGACCAGGAGGCAGAACGCACAGTGAGGGAGAGACTCTGCAGGGACAAAGGACCCTAGGCACAATCCAGAAGCAGACGGAGGTAGGACAGAGGGCCACAGAGGTGAAGAGACACAGAGGGACGGCAGGAGGGGAATGGGACAGAACGAGGGAATGGGCAGTGTTAGTGCAGGGGTGGGGAGTGGGGGGGGTGTGAGCCAGGAGTCTGGGGTCTCTGGGCTACCCGAGAAAGAGAGGAAGCGGCAGGCAGGGAGGTGCATGGCTTACAGGCCCGAGAGCGGTTGGTGTCTATCAGCGTGAGGGCCAGCTGGTTGTTCTTGTGGAAGATGTCCTTCCACAAAATCGTGTCCTGGTGGCACAGCTGTGGGTTCCGCTGAATCAAGACCCCTCCCTTCAGGATCTCTGCGGGGTGAGCAATGTTCAGCGCCTTCCTTTCCTGCCTGGCCCCTTCCACCCTCCCGTGGGGCCCTCCTGACTTCTTTAGAGGTGAGCAGGCCTCTTAAACCCACCCCAGTTTCCCCAGGGATTAGAGAAGACACCAGCATCTTCTAGCTCTACCAGTCCCCACCCCCACACACACACATGAACAACCTGAGATCCGGGGAGGGGTGGGCTGTCCATGACCCGGTCCAGATGGCCATGCCACTCCCTCTTGTCCTCCCACCTCTACACCCTGTGCACACGGTTTCGTGGTTAAAAGAGACTCCCTGGAGTCTGAAAATCAGCCTCACCACTAACTAGCTGTGTAACCTTGAGCAAGTCACTCATCCTCTGTAAGCCCTGTACAGTTTTCTCATCTGTAAAAAGGGCCTAACATTGGTGCTTCCTTGCAAGATGATAGCACCAAGATGGGATCCTGCGTGCAAAGTAACCGGCCACAGAGTCGGGGATGCTGTCAGCTAAGGGGCTGCCATATACAGTTACACAGGTTGTTCACTGCACATGGGTACTCGGCCAAGAAGTGGAGAAACCCCAGCCTGTATCCTCATTATTAAGCTGTGTAGGCTCGTACAAGCCGTGACTTCCTGGGAAGAGGGAAATCTTTTTCTAATCTTCACCAAGGCACCTTCCCTAGCTCCACCTGCATCCATCCGGAAGGGATCCCAGTTCTAATACACACGAAGCCTCCCGTGGCTAGCAGTGGCCCTGGCCAGCTCCCAGAAACGAGGAGAAAGTGTTGGTGACAGTGGTGACCACCTGTGAGGCTTCGAAGCTGCAGCTCCCGCAGCCCTCCTGGGGTAGCCCCTGCCACAGAGGTGTCCCCCTCGGGCAGCTCTCCATTGTCCAGCACGGCCAGGGCGTAGTTGTCCTCAAAGAGCTGGGTGCCTCGCACGATTCGGAGCCTCTGCAGCGGGACCTGTCTCACTTGGCTGTGAGCAATGAGCACGTAGCCCTGCACCTCCTGGATATCCTGGGAGGGAAGAGGGTCAGGTGGGGCTGAGGCAGGCCTGGGCCCTGGAACACTACCAGTGCCCCCAGCCTCCTCGGAGTTACCGAGGGCTTGGAGATCTGGGGTCAAGCCCCCACCCACTGAGAAGTCCAGCGCTCTCGGGCATAAAGTAGAGATCAAGGCCACTCTCCACTTCCCAGGCCAGATTCTTATGGGGTCAAGACAGATAACCGGTGGGGGGAGCACTTTGTGAACTGAGAGCAAGCACCCCACCCTCTCTGCATCTCAGCTTCCTCGGCCATGAAAGGGAAGACCTGCATGAGAGGATGTCTGTGATCTGACCCCGCATCATGGACGTGGCCCCACTCCAGGCCACTCCAGGCCACGGCGGCCACAACCCAGCAGGCTGGTTCCCTCTCTCTCCCCTGTTCACACATTTCCCATTTGGTGGTTTCCCAGAGGGGAGTCAAAGCGTGCTTATTGCTTCCAAAGCCAAGGGCCAAGACCACATTCACACGGCTTGTCAGTAGCAGAATGGGACCTAGAACCCACATCTCCCAGCTGCCCGCTCGCCGCTCCAGGCAGGACAGGGACAGTGGCTGGGGCAGGGGGGTAGGGGGAGGGCATAATGCTGGCAAGAGAGCAAAAACATTCAGCACAGAAACAGTTGCGTTCCACCCCGAGATGTCTATGGCCCGCCACGTCATAGAGAGGGAGTCAACCGGTCTTGCAGTAGGACAGACAGGGGGTAGACATCAGAAAGGACGTCGTCCCAGCTGAGGAACCCCAACAAGAGAGGAAACAGAGCGCACCCTCCTCTCCCACCCATTTATAGGCATAAGGCTCCACTCGGCTGGAGGCGAGGCCTGGCTGGGTCCCCCAGGGGCCTCACCTGCAGGAAGGACAGGCTGGCGTTGGCAGGCAGGTAGGTGAGCTCCAAGTTACCCTGTACCACTTGACAGGCCTGGTAGAGGTGGCGGAGCATATCCAGGTGGGTCTCGGGACTGGCGGGGAGACGCAGCTTCAGGTCTGTGCCGGTGCACACTGGCGGAAGGGAGGGCATGGGTCAGAGGGCACCGCCCAGGGAGCTTCTCCAACCTGGGCCCTCCTCTACACCCACCACCCAGAGCCATGCCGTCTCAGACGGTGGGAAGCACAAGCGAAGGACCCCTCTTCCCAGGTCCCTCGCACGTGCAGAAGGCACAACAGCAAAAGAAAGTTTGCGAGTCTGGGAAGAGGAAGGAAATCCAAGGAGAGGCCCCTTCTAACTTGGCCCATCCTGAGCACCCAGAGGGGGCCCCACTGTGCCAGCCCTGGGGAGCCTGCCCGCCTGATCCGGGGTGTTGGCTGGCAAAGAAAGCCTCCCTTTGTCCCAAAGGCCCGACTCATGGCCAAGGGGTAAAAATCCCCCGAGAGAGGCCATGATGAATCATGATCTTCTGGATCCCCCCTGCCCCTCTCCCAAGCGAACAAACTCAGGGCATTCTCCCTACCCCATTCCAGTACCACGCACATGCCAATCGCTTGGCAAGGGACATCCACCCCCACAATGCCACCCAGAAAGGAGGGAAGGAGGGTCGGCTAGAGTCATAGCTGGGGCACGGGGACCCCTAGGGGCCTGGTCACTGCAGGGACCTCTGGAATTCCCCCAGGCAGAAAAAGGGAGCATCAGACCCCAACAATGGGCATCCGGACCCAGGCTACAGACCTTGGGCCAGAGTGATGCTTCCTCTGACGGCTCCCATGCGGGTGCTTCACCCTCGTCACCTCATCAGGGCAAGACTCCAGAACCAGCTGGCAGAATCTATGCCACGGAACTCCTGCCACAAGGGCACTACGTCAGCCCTGCGTGCCTGCCCGGTGCCAGCCATCAACCAAGGGGCATCGAGATGAACTGCCTCCCCAGCCCACCTGAACCCCAGCGGGGTGTCCCTGAGACCCTAAGGGCCTACGAAGCCCAGGGATATAGAAGGGGTGAGCCACCCCTGGTGAGGGGCTGCCAGGGACAGCCACCGGCCCGGTGCCTGCCAATAGGGGGGAGATTAAAGTGCCCAGCTGAACTCGTTTTTCTGCTCTGGTGAGAAGGTGAATCACCTGGCGCGTCTTGCCCAGGAGGGTGTGCCGGTGCGGGGGGGGGGGGGCGGAGGGCACCCCCAGAGACACAGGCCCACAGGTGCCTGAGCCGCCTCGATTTTCCGTGGGCTGCCACCCCACCTCCCACAGCCCACGTGCAGATTCAGGGGGACAGCGATGGCTGACTCCGAGGTCTAACACCAGGGCTCCCGCTCCCCCAGCAACTTGGAGCCTGAAGTCCAATCCTGGTGGGGGGAGGGTAACAAGAGATACCCTGTGCTTCCAGAAAGCTGGGAAAAGGCTGGTGGGGCAAGCCCCTGGGGTTCCTGCCTGGGCCAATGGGCCGTGAGCTGACAGCCTCCCAGTAAAGCCAGAGTGGTCTCTTTTCCCACCCCTTCGGACAGATAGGGAAGGAAGCAAAGAGGGAGGAAGGGGAGGGCCCAGAAATAGAACTCAAGGGTCCCTCCCCCCAGACTCCCAAGAGAAACAGGAGCTGGGGGTGGCAGGCCAGGCCCAAAATAACGCCCGCTGCTAGGACCTCCCGCGGCCTCGGCAGCCTCAGCTGCTTTGGAGGTTCAGCTGTCTTCAGGCCCAGACCCGAGAGCTCTGGCCCAAGCCCGGAACAGCGACAAACAGAGCTGGGGCAGAGGCTGTCTCCACCCCCTGTGGCCCTCTGCCACCTCTAAGGGACACCAGCTGTGGCAACCAGGCAATAGGAAAACATCAACGATGGGAACACCGAGGGCAGCCACATTAACTGAGCACCTACTGTACGCGGGCAGGCCCTCTGGGTGGAGCCTCAGAACGTCGTCCAGAGGCTGGGACTGCAACCTCTATCTTGCAAAGAAGGAAGCTGAGGCCGACAGGGCTTATTCTCCTGAGATCATAAAGCTCGTAAGCAACAGAGGCAGGATTTGAACTTAAGTCTATCTGACTTTGATCCTACATTCTTAACTGGACACGTACAAACTCCCCCCACGCCCAGTGCAAAGGGAAATACACAGCCAACTCTATTGATGCCACCGATAAACACTACGGGCTCTGGGCAGGGCAGGGTGGCTGGGCTGAGCTGAGGGCCAGAAAGAGCGGCAGCCCCGCCCCACTAGTGAGTTTGTTTGTGGCTGATTTGAGGCTAAGATTCTTTAAGGGTTTGCAACAGGTGGTAAAATTGGTGCAGAGACCTACTCTCCCAGGGAGCTGGAGGCTTGTGGCGAATTCCCCCACCACGCTTGCATGAAGCCAAGAAGGGCCTCCTGACATCTCCCCTACCTCTCCACCTCCGTCCCCTTCACCATGAAGCTCAGCCCCTCCCACCCACTCCCCTTTCTACCAATCTCCTCTCCAGTCCTCACCACAGTCCCCATACCCACCCAGCCTCCACGGACTTTCAGGGCGGTGGGGTAGGAAGTCCTGTTCTACAGAAGGGGGCTCTGTGTCTCCAGGACCCCTGATCTTCAGGAGCCCCACCCTCTAGCTGTGCAGGCAGCACTGAGGCAGGACCAGCCCAACACCAGGTTAGAGTTTCCTGGATGGATGGATGGATGGATGGATGGATGGATGGATGGATGAAACTTCCAAGGCAAAAGGGACCAACTGAAGTACTCGTGTCCATCCTTCTGCTCAAAGGCTGTTCAGGATCCTTTATATCCCTCTGGCTGGACTTCAGTGTCAGGGTTCGGTCTCCCCCCAGGGGTGCTCTCAAACGGGTTCTTTCCTCCCCACCAGACTTCAGCCCCAGATGCTTCTCTTGCTCACCAGCAAGAAATACTTCCTTTGGTTTCCATAAACACTACCTGCCCCCTCAAAGCTCACCTCCCCCAAACCCAAAGGGTAGGAGTCCATTCTAGTGATGCCCAGAACTCACCCACCACACACACCTGGTATGTCAAGGCCAATATCACACCAGGGCCCAAGTTCAGGGTCATTAAACCAGAACCCTGGCTGGGGCTGCTCATGTGTGACCTTGAGCAAGTCCCTGGACCTCTGGGGCAGAGTCCATATCAGACTCATCTCTACACTCAGCAGTGCCTGTGACTTTGTGGGTACTCTCAATGAATATTTTGTGACCTGAACTTGGCTGTAAGGATGGGATAATAAAACAATAACAACTCTTACTCTCTCCAGAGAAGTTAAATGAGAGTTAAATGACATAATGAATCAAAAAGCAGTCTGTAAACCCGACAAGGCTTTGTAAACAGAACTGAGGCAACACAAACACTGGCTATAATAATTCTCCCACTCCTGGAGAGCACACACCCCTCATCCTACGTGGGCTCTCTTCCCAGGGGTGGGGAAGAAAGGTGGCCCCAGCAAGAGATGGAGGTGTCACCCCAGAGAGTCTTCCCACAGGCAGAGACAGTGTGGGGGCATCTCTTTCCAGATCATTTCAGCACCCAGGGGCAGGCACAACTTCCTGGGCCCTACTCCAGCCCCCCACCCCAGCCCCCTACGGACTCCTCATGCTTCCACTCTGTCTCCCTCACCCATAGCCCTGCAGGCCCCCCTGGCTTCTGCCCTGTCCCTGCTCTCAGTCCCTTGCCATCCTTGGGGGACATGAGAGGACGGCAGGCATGGGCTGGACAGGGAGGGAGAGGACCTCGGTGGGCCCCAGCTCACCGCCCTTCCTACAGCCTAGATAAAGGAGGTCACCTGAACTACAGAGTAGCACCTCTACCCCAGTCGGGCCACCCAGCTGCCCCTGAGCCTTTGCTCACCCCATTCCTGTTGAATAGGATAAGACTTTGACCAACTCTTTTTTTTTTTAAGATTTTTTAATTTATTTATTTGACAGAGAGAGAGACAGCCAGCGAGAGAGGGAACACAAGCAGGGGGAGTGGGAGAGGAAGAAGCAGGCTCCCAGCGTAGGAGCCTGATGTGGGGCTCCATCCTAGGACCCCGGGATCACGCCCTGAGCTGAAGGCAGACGCTTAACGACTGAGCCACCCAGGGGCCCCAAGACTTTGACCAACTCTTAATGCCTCCTCATTTGACATTATTATTGGGTCTAGACATATTTGGGTCACTAGGAAGCCTTGGATAAGTCACTTCACTTCTTTTAACCGTGTGTACCCACTTCACTGGATTGGTGCAGAGATGAAATGAAACCGTCAATGGGAAAGAACCTGGCATATAGGGAGCACGTCACACTTTTTTTTAAGTTAAGGCAAGAGAAGTTCATATAGCAGGAGTATGGGTAATTCCAAACCAAGAGAAAATAAAAGGTGCCTTTGTATTTGGAATGCAATGTATTTTCTTTTTGCATTTCATTCTAGCTTTTCAATTGGTTATTTTTTCCTTGAATATTAAAATGAAGCTACTTTCCCCAACTATAGGAAAAAGGAAGTTGTTGGAAGAATTGTTTGGGAATTAGAATAGGAGCTCCGCAAGATAAGAAGTCTGTGTTTGCTACACAGGACAAAACTTTGACCTCTAAGAATGGATCCTAGGGGCCCCTGGGTGGCTCTGTCGGTTAAGTGTCTGACTCTTGATTTCAGCTCAGGTTGTGATCTCAGGGTGCTTAGATTGAGCCCCCACATGGGGCTTGGCGCTCAGTGGGGAGTCCGCTTGAGATTCTCTCTTCCTCTCCCTCTGCCCCTCCCCCTACCTACCCCCTCCCTTTCTCTAAAATAAATAAATCTTTAGGAATGAATCCTGGCAAAATCCTGACCCTCTGGGTCCTCTCCATCTCCTCTTTCCCCCAAATGCCTGCCCTACTAGCCCTCAGTCGTGGGATACAGCAGGGGTGCTGGAGGCAGCTGGGCGGGGCGCTGCCATTGCAACCATTTTCTGCCCGACACGCCCAACATCTGTCTTTGCACCCAGCAGTGCAGATGGAGGGGTGAGATCCACCTGAGGAGGCCCCAGTCGTCAGTGGGAAAATGGACCCCTAGGATCCCAGCACTGCAGCAACCCAGCTCCGCTCCCCACCGCCACCAACATCTGCTCAATGCACAGGCCCAGGTGAGGGAGGCAGCAGCTCGGTCTGACAGTGCAGCCCCGCCTCACCCATCTCAGCAGAAGGTCAGAGCTGAAGACACCCGCCTGGGAAACAGAGAAGGATGGGCTCCCAGGAAAGCAGAGCCTCCTTCCTCAGAGAGAAGGCGTGGGGCCGCCTCCCGCTGTTTACAGCCGATCTGCCCCAGCACCTTGAGGGAGTTCCTTGAGAGGGCACAGTTCAGCTAAGTCCCCAAGCCAGCAGGGAGACTGCTGTTTGGCAACACAAAGCCCAGACACAAACACCCAGGCCACGCAACTCAGGAACACCCTGGCACAGACACCCCTCAGATAACGCAGCAATGCTCAGACAGAGGGGCCCTCGGGCAACGCACAGACAGAATGACACCCACCTCTTCTCCAGACTCCCTGACCAATGGAGACCACCCACTACTCCCAGAACACTCTCATTTTGTCTTCCCCACAACCCAGTGATGCAGGGAGCAGTGTCCTCCATTGTTCAAGGTAGACGGATGCTGATTTTGAATTCGTGTTTGGGGTCACACTGTCTAGGATCCAGTCTTGGACCCACCACTTCCTTGATGCTATTATTTAACCTCTTTAAGCCCAGGTTTTCGCCTAGAAATGGGAATACTAGTAGGACTTCTCTTGTAGGGTTGGTCTGAGGACTAAAAGGAGGGAATGCGTGCAAACCACCATGCACCACGCCTGGCACAGAGAGCATTTCAAGCCCACATTAGCTTGAATTATCCGGGCATCTAGATGGACAAGTGGGGCATAACCCGCACTGCCCCCACCACCACCCTTCCCCACACGCTGCATAAAGGAAAA
Source organism: Ailuropoda melanoleuca (assembly GCF_002007445.2). Classification (NCBI taxonomy): domain Eukaryota; kingdom Metazoa; phylum Chordata; class Mammalia; order Carnivora; family Ursidae; genus Ailuropoda; species Ailuropoda melanoleuca. The sequence goes on along the minus strand of NC_048230.1, from coordinate 24,184,184 downwards.
GGCAAGACAACCCAGCCCCCGGCTTACCCTCATCTGGCCCTATTTCTTTGGCTTTCCTTCTCCACCCCACCCCCCACAACTGCCCAGGAATCTCTCGCCTGGACCTCTCCCACTCTATGCCCAGACCAGGAAAACCCACCACCAACACTCCGTGGCCCACGCTCTCCAAAAGTCACAAAGCGCACAGTCCCTGAGCTGGCCCTAAAAGAAACTCGCTCAAAACAAACGTCTCCCCCTCCCCCCACCTCAGACTCCAGCATGAGGCAACTCTGCAGTCCGACCGGCCACCCTCTCCTGCCCGGCTCTGGCCGGGCAGGTTGTTTTCCCCACCACCCCCCCCACACACACACACCCCGATCCTGCCNTTCAAGAAAGGGGAGAGGACACACACACACACACACACGCACGCACACATCCCATGCAGTACACCCTTTGAGGGCAAACTTTCTGGACAATTTCACAGAACTTTTCTGACAAGTTCCCAGAGCCGTCGCGGAGTCTGGAAAGCGCCAGTCTCTTGACCGGGACAGTCAGAGCCGCTGGGGCGTCATCGCCCCCCGCCCCACCTTCCTTTTGCCCCCCTCCCAGCCGAGGCCGGCGGCTCGCCACGCCGGGACCGTCCGAAACTGCGGATCGGGAAGCTCGTGTGGCCCCCACTGCTCCCCGCCTGCCCGGGGACTTCGGCAGGGAGCCCCGGGCTGCAGGGGCGCGTCGCTGCTGCGCGCCCTCCCCACGCCAGACCCACCTTGGGTGCCCGCGGCTCCGGAGGGCAGGAGGGCGAGGAGGAGCCCCCAGCGGCACCAGGCCGCCAGCTCCATGGTGCTCACTGCGGCTCCGGCCCCATGGCTCGGGCTGGACTGGGCTGCGAAGGGCCGGGCGGCTGCCTGGGGGCTCTGCTCGGCTCTCGGGGCACGACGCGGGGGACTCTCAGCTCCACAACTTCATTCTTGTACTTCCTCAAGGCAGCCCTCCTCCTCCACCCGCTCCGCCTCCCGTGATTGGGAGCTAGCGCGCTCACGGCTCGCCCCCCCACCCCCTCCGCCGCATTCCAGCGAGTCCCTGGGAGTGGCAACTCCCAGCTTCACTTTCTCCCTCGGCGCGCAGGCCTGGGGTGCGCCCCTCCCGGCGCCCGGACGCCGGGCTTGCCTGCGCCCTTCGCACGCGTTCCCACGGAGAACCCTAAAGCAGGGGACGGCGATCGCCACCCCCCAGACACACACACCAGGGGGAGTCTGGGGCAAATGCTTCAGGCTGCCATCCTCAACGTTCCTTGAAGTCGCGGGTTTTACCGTAGACGTTCCCGGCAAGTTTGCGTCCTATTCCATCATATGCCTGTTTTTTTAAAAATATCAAATAATGGTTCTCCCACCACATCCTCGAATCAAATGGATAGTAAAGGAGGTGGGTGGGTTGTGTTTAACTCGTGGCTTCCAGGACTCCCGGGCATACCTTCTCGCATCTTTTAGGTATCTTTTCCAGTCTGAAAAGCACAGTTTTCATATCAGGGTCTACAAGTTTGGAGGAGAGTCAAATCGGAGGCACATCCATCTCAATCCTTCGAAGAACATTCCTCTGTTGGTTTAGGGGAACACTCAGCACCCAGTTCATCCAAAGTTCCTTTTCTGTCCCTTGCTTTTTACTAGCATGTTCAATTCTGCCTCCCTACTCTGCATTCCATCTGAAGCCCCAGACCCTGTTCTTAAAGCCCAGGGAGGGATTGAAGGGGGGTGACTGAAGAAAGGTGTGTTTCCGTTGGAAATTCCAACCAAAAATGCATGGGACATACTTAATGAACACATTATCCGTTGTTTATCTGAAATTCAAATTTAACAGGGCATCCTTATTTTTTATTTCCTACGCCTGGCAACTCCGGAATGCCTCAGCTCTGCTCTTGCCTCAGCCAAGAGCAGAGCGTGCCTGTGCTGGTCAAGAGGGGGTCAGAGGCATCAGCTGAGGACTGGAGAATGAAGGACACTAGCATTTCTTAAGCTGCTTTCATATTCCTAGCACGGTTATAGGCGGGCATTTTCACAGTTGGGGGTTTGGGATCAGAAGGACCTGAGTTCAAATCACCGATCTGCCACCTATTAGCTGTGTGACATTAGGCAAGTGACCAAGCCTCTCTGGGTCTCAGTTTGCTCACTTGTAAAATAGCATCTGGCATACTGCACTAGGGATTAAAGAAGATGATGGTCCTGAAGCGCTCCGAACAGTATGTAGCACAAGGTAATTGCTCAATGAAGTCTCAGGTTTACTTAGACCGGGGCAGATCCGGGTGTGGTGGTGCCTGAAGCTTATGAAATTTGGAGGACTCTTCAAGATAAGGAATACAAAGGGGCACCTGGGTGGCTCAGTCATTAAGCGTCTGCCTTCGGCTCAGGGCCTGATCCTGGAGTTCTGGGGTCGAGCCCCACATCAGGCTCCTCCGCTGGGAGCCTGCTTCTTCCTTTCCCACTCCCCCTGCTTGTGTTCCCTCTCTTGCTGGCTGTCTATCTCTGTCAAATAAATAAATAAAATCTTTTTTTAAAAAAAAAGGAGTTTAAAAAAAAGATAAGGAATACAAAGTTACGAGCACAAAATTGGATACATATATGCAAATGAGGGGCCTGAGGCTTACCCTTCCTTAACACCAAGGTAAAAGTCCACCTCTGGTTCTAACTAGCAATGTGCAAACTGCAGGGTAGTTTCTCTTGGAAGGTCAGTCATCAAACCAACTTAGATGATCAAGACAAGGCTTTTTTATTTTTTTAAGAAATAGAATGGAATAGAAATGACCGTGCTCATCACAGGTTAGTGTGGGTACAGGTATGTGTGTCCTGGGTGATGACAGACAATGGATTTATTCCTTGGGTAATAGTTGCAAACATTCAAGAAATAACAGCTGCGTGGGGGGACACCACAGCAGCCCTTCGGGATGGGCATCGATACCCCTATTTTCTCTAGCCTTAGAGTTGGAGTGGATTAGCGTGAGGATGGGGTCAAGGAAAAGACGTTTGCGTGAGTTAACCAATTTGCCCAGGACTATCTGTCTCAGGGCTAATGAGGGAAAAGGGGAACAGCTAGCCAAAACCAGTCCATCACCCTCACCCACCACAAACCCAAACCCAGGGACCTAGTCAAGGTGCCTCGCAGTCCTCAGAGGAGACGCTGGACTTAGCTCCAAGAGCCAATTGCCGATCAGGCACCAGAGGATTTGCTCTTCAAGAGACCATCAAGGTGTTAGGATCAGGGTTAGAGATGTCCCTTCCCTCCCACCCCCACCCGTCCTGCCCTGGTGTTAGGAGGGTTTGTCCAGCCAGGAAAGCTACCTTGGAAGGTGCTTTACTGGACCCATCCTCCATGCCCCTGTCTGTCCTGGAGCCACACTCGTCATCTCACTGAGTCCTCGGATGTCAAGGGACATGGATGTCATCTTTCCCCATTTTGCATAAAACTAACCCTGAAATTCCAAGGGAACTAAGGGAAACTGAGCCAGAAGGCTTTAGCTTCATGCATTCTGCTCCAGAGCTTCGAATCAAGGGTACTATGAACCCACCCTCCCCCAGCCCTCCCCAGCACCACCCCCCAGCGGAGCCAGAGAAGGGGGTCCAAGATATCCGGGTAACTACCAGTCCTTTGCCCACAGAGATCCCATGTCCTCCCACTCCCTAACTCCCACCCAGCAGCAAGCACACCCTCTCTGCAACCCAAATTCCAGGGGGGGAAAAAAACCCGGGACTGGAGACAATGCTCAGTCCCAGTGGGCTGCCCAGAGAAGGCGGGGCCAGCGGGAGGGGGGCCGGGAGTGGGGATGGGNGGGGGAGGAGCGGGGTCAGAACTCACGCCCGGGGAGGAGGCTCGAGAGGGGCCAGTCTTCCTAAGAGAATGAGCCCATTCAGAGCCGGGAAGGAAGGGGAAAAAACCTTGTCTGGTGTTTGACAAGAGGAGAGGAAGGGGGGGCAGGGGTGGGCGCTGCTGATTCGCTTCTCCCCTCAACTGCCCCTCCAGCAGGGCCTGGCAGGAGAGCCAAGGGAAGAGGATGTCTAAGGGACAGAGGTTGAGAGGGGCCTCAGGGGGGAAGGGAGGGGGCTGCTGGAGGAACCTGAGAGTTTGCCAGAAGGGTCCGGTGGGGGGCCTGCAGAGAGGGAGACAGGAGGAGGGAGGGGAGAGCCAACGCAGGGGCAGAGGGCTGTTGCAGGAGACCCTCCCGAGGAGGTCCTGGGCATGTGGGTGGTAGGGGTGTAGGGCCAGGCCACTGGTACTGAAGACGCACGATGGGGCTCTGGCCTAGGGAGGTGACCTCTAAGGGTCAACAGGCTGGGGTCTGAAACCAGCAGCCTGTGAAATGCCAGTCAATCATTGACCAGCCACTGAGACCCGGGGACACAGGAGGCCCGTGTGTGTGTGTGTGTGTGTGTGTGTGTGTGTGTGTGTTGGCACCAGAGTCTCCTCCCTTCTGCCTACCTCATCAGCCGACCTGGGGTCAGAGGACTGAAAACAAACAGAAAAAGGGAGGTGACGGTCCACAGTCCGAGGTCCAGGCCACAAACTGGGGCCTACCCCACAGGGCCTTGAGTCTGGGCCGTGAGTTGCTGGGGAAGCATCTGTGCGAATTGATTACGTGGAAGGAATCCCCCAAGAGTAGGCACAAGGCCTCCCTGGGGCCACAGGAGAGTGGAATTTGGAAGCTTCTGATAAGAAAATCTGCCTTTCTAGGGGTGCCTGGGTGGTGCAGTCAGTTAAGCGTCTGCCTTCAGCTTAGGTCATGATCTCAGGGTCCTGGGACTGAGCCCCTCATCAGGCTCCCTGCTTGGTGGCAAGCCTGCTTCTCCCTCTGCCTGCTGTTCCCCCTGCTTGTGTTCTCTGTCTCTGTGTCAAATAAATAAAATCTTTAAAAAAAAAAAAAAAGAAGAAAGAAAGAAAGAAAGAAAGAAAGAAAGAAAGAAAGAAAGAAAGAAAGAAAGAAAATCTGCCCTTCTAAAGGTGGCCTTGTAAGAACACTTGTTACCTAGCCGGCAGGAAGCTGCTCCCCAGGCCCAGGGTTAGCCTAGTCCCTGGGTAGCAAAGAGCAGAGCCCAAACCAACATACCAGACGTGCTGACCCTGGGCCTGCTGATCACCTCCCTCAGTCTTTCTCACCCCATCTCAGGAATGCAGGCCCAAGGCCTGGGGAGTTTGCCTTTCTCTCTCTCTAGACTGCTTTCCCAAGACAAAGAGCATTCGAGTGCCCTCAGCCTTACCTGGCTTTAATGCAGGCAGTACACGAGGCTTCCCTCCTGGCCCATACATGCAAGACCGCCAGGCTTTGTGTTCCCGTGTCCTGTGCTGTTGGTGTGTTTGTGCTGGCCACTTAACGCGCTCAGTTAACCTAGGGATCTTTCATCAGATAGTAGCTGTGCTGTGTGGCTTGTATAAGGCTTCCTTTTGCTGTCTGAAATATGAGAGAGTTGGACTGAAGAGTTCCTGGTCGCAGTGTTTTCGACTTCAGTGTGGGAGCAGTAACTCCTTCAACCCCATGCTTATCCCTTGAAAGCCCCACTGAGCCAACCCTCTGCCAGATTCCAGATTCTCTGTTTCACAAACACTAAGTTTTCCTGCTCTATTCGGCCCTCAGGACGCCAGACTCCCTTGGCTTGCTGCTGGAGATCCAGACTCCTGGGGTGTGAAGGAGGACACTCTTGCCTCTGGCTTTTAATTTGGGGAAGAGAAGGCTAGGAAGTTTCCAGCAGCATAAAACTGTGGCAATCACGAAGTCCCGATTTGGGGTGACAATTCCAGTTTCAGATGACTTCATTCACTGGACCCATGTTAATGATTCTTCTTTTTGCCTTTTACATCCAGTCGTTCTCAGATCTGTCGATTCCTCTCCCAATACATCTGTGCTTTTCCCACCTCCACCACCAGCTCACTAAGCCTCTATCAGGTCTTCTCTGGGTGAAAGCACCAGCCTCCGATCTCCCGTGTGTTGCTCTTGCCCTCTTTCGACCCTACCCCCCTCCTTTTCTGAGAGCAGCCAAAGTAAATGTTTTGTTGTTGTTGTTTTTAAAGATTTTATTTATTTATTTGAGAGACAGACAGAGAGAGAGAGAGAACACAGAGAGGGAGAAGGAGAAGCAGACACCTAGCTGAGCAGGGAGCCTAATGTAGGGCTCAATCCCAGGACCCCGGGATCATGACCTGAGCCAAAGGCAGACGCTTAATCGACTAAGCCACCCAGGGGCCCCAAAGTAAATGTTTTTTTGGTTGTTTTTTGTTTTGTTTTGAAGATTTTATTTATTTATTTATTTATTTATTTATTTATTTATTTATTTGACAGAGAGACAGCCAGAGAGGGAGCACAAGCAGGGGGAGTGGGAGAGGAAAAGCAGACTTCCTGCCGAGGAGGGAGCCCGATGTGGGCTCCATCCCAGGACCCTGGGATCATGACCTGAGGCCAAGGCAGCCACTTAATGACTGAGCCACCCAGGAGCCCCACTCAAAGTAAATGTTTTAAACGTAAGTTTCATTTGTTCGAGTTCTAAAACATCTTACATTGGCTTCCCATTGCCTAAACTCTTTTTTTTTTTTTTTTTTTTTTTTTTTTTTTTTTTTTNGTTCGAGTTCTAAAACATCTTACATTGGCTTCCCATTGCCTAAACTCTTGACTGTGACCCGAGACCTGGCAGAATTTACTCTCTGGCTGTCACTTCAATCTCATAACCTTCCAGCCACAGGAGCTTCTTTTCTGTTTTCCAAAGATGCCAAATTTGTTCCTGCCTTAGGGCCTTTGCACTGCCTGTTCCTTCTGCCTAGAACAATCTGCCCCCAGGTATTAGCATGACTGGTTCCTTCTGGTCACATAGGTTTCAGCTCAAATGTCATGTTCTCAAAAAGGCCTTCTCTGACCACCCAGTCCAAAGTAGCCTTCTTCTCCCTCTGCATTCCCTTACCCCTCTGTGTATTTACATTATCCAATTATGTAACTCTACACATGTGACCACCTGAAATTGTTCTTTTTACATTTTCCCTTTGTTTTTAATGTTTGATGTAATATAGGGTGAGCCCTGTCTCCTGTCTCTACCTCGGAGTTCTCTCAAAGGGAGAATTCTGCTTTGTTAGGATTTTATCCTCTTTTATTCTAACTTTCCTCATCTTTTTTTAAGATTTTATTTTTGGGGCCCCCGAGTGGCTCAGTCGGTTAAGCCTCTGCCTTTGGCTCAGGTCACATGATCCCAGGGTCCTGGGATGGAGCCCCACGGCTGGCTCCCTGCTCAGCAGGGAGTCTGCTTCTCCCTCTGACCCTCCCCCTGCTCATGCTTGCGTGCTTGCTCTCTCTCTCTCTGAAATAAATAAAATCTAAAAAAAAAAGATCTTATTTTTAAGTAAGCTCTACACCCAACATGGAGCTCAAACTTACGACCCAGAGATCAAGCCTGCGACTCTTGACCTCAGAGTTCTAAGTTCAAGACTGACGCTGGGTGTAGAGATTACTTAAAAATAAAATCTTAAAAAAAAAAGGAAAAAAGAAAGAAAAAGAGAGAGAGTCACACGCTCTACCGACAGAGCCAGCCAGGTGCCCTTAAACGTCTTCATCTTTAAATGAAGATGCACAATGGGGCTCCTGGGTGGCTCAGCCGGTTGAGCGTCTGCCTTTGGTTCAGGTCATGAGCGTTGTTGGGCTCCCTGCTCAGTGGGGAGTCTGCTTCTCCCTCTGCCTCCCCCGCCCCGCTTGTGCTCATGCTCGCTCTCTCAAATAAATAAATAGATAAATAAAATCTTAAAAAAAAAATGAGGATGCTCATTCAAAATTTGATCCCAGAATTATAGTAAGGACAAAATGAAATAATGTAGTGGAAAAAGACTGATCTATCAGATGCAAAGTAGTATTAGCACTAGATTGCTTCTTGTCAGCTCCTGGAGGGCTGAGCGGTTGTTTTGTTCCTTTCAGCTTCCCAATCATTACCAACTGGGTGCTCAACTCCAGGGGATACTATTCATGTTATACTTAACTTGAAGAGGAACCGTTCACGGAAAATACAATATGGATGGTGCACCCCTGAGCGCTATTCACAGAAAATACAATATGAATGGTGCCTCCTGGAGTTGTGTCTTGCCTAGCATGGTGCTAGAGCTAAGAACTCAGGAAATGTTTGCTAAGTAAGTAAATGGAATCCAATTTTACTTCTTGTTCATTCCACTTCTCAATATAAAAAGGAAAATTTGACCCGGGATGGAAGTGGGAGAGGAGGAAAGACTGTCATTAATGCACACACACTAATTAAGCATCTAGCTACAAGGCTTCAATGCTTCGATGAGATGGGTATGTGTGTGTGTCCTGGCGGTGATGAAGGGAGGAGGGGAAGGAAATTAGAGCAAGTATCCTATTCCCAAAGGTTCTCTTCTTGTTTTTCTTTGAAATATTAACACCTCTCCTATCTCAGTGTGGTCTGTACCAGGTTGGTGATTTGACGGCCCTGGATTTAACACCCAAATTCCTACACTGAATTAATGTTGTTCATTCAATTCAAAAAAAAAGAAGAAAGAAAGAAAGAAAGAAAGAAAGAAAGAAAGAAAGAAAGAAAGAAAGGAGGGAGGAAGAAAGAAAAGAAAGAAAGAGAGAAAGAAAGAGAGAGAAAGAAAGAAAGAAAGAAAGAAAGAAAGAAAGAAAGAAAGAAAAAAGAAAAAGAAATGCGTTCTTAGCACCTACCGTGAGCCAAGTTCTGTTAGTGCTGGAAGAGTGGTAATCAAGACAGCAGAGGTCCCCACCCCGCTTGGGGAAAGCATACCACTTTTATCTTACATCACGCTTCAGGTGTTACCAGCCTCAGAAATGGTGTTTAAATTGAGACTAGAAGAATGAGCAGGCGTGAGAGTATGAGTGATACAGACGAGGCAAAGCCAGGAGGGTTGAGAAACATGGCCCCTTGGGTCTGGCGCAGGGGCCAGATCATGCGGGGCTTGTGGAGTTGTGATTTTATCCTGAGGTAATTGGGAGCCAGTAAAGAATTTAAGAAGAAAAGTCACACGGTCTAATTTGAATTCGTTAACGGAACGCGGAGTCGATGGGGACAAAAGTAGGGCCAGGGAGACTCGTAAAGGGGCTACTGAGACTGTCTCGGGGACAGATGATGATGTCTTTACCCAGGGTGGTGCCAATGGAGATGGAGAGAAGTGGGCAGATCCAAGTACATTAGGAAGCGAAATTCGACGGGGCTGGTGACAGAAAAATGACTGTATTTCAAATAAAGACAGCATGGAGAAGAAAGAGGACGCATGTTGATAAAAGACCAGTTTCTTTTGCTCCTTAACCCACCTGGCGTCCCCCTTCCCTTAGCCCTGTCGCCTCGATAGATGGAGATGACAGTTAAGACGAGGGGCGGGGCAGGCGCCCACAGAAATCCGGGCACTTTTATTTAAAGTGAGTGGACGTCACCGGAGAGCAGAATAAAGAACACACGGAACTTCCGGTTACTCCGGAAGTGAAGACTCCTAAGCTCCTCCGCCGGCGGAGGGCCAGGTTGAAGGGATGGCCGGGCGGACAGCGCGACTGGTGCTACTCGCTGGGGCAGCCGCGCTAGCAAGCGGCTCCCAGGGCGACCGCGAGCCGGTGTACCGCGACTGCGTGCATCGGTGCGAGGAGCGGAACTGCTCGGGGGGCGCACTGAGGCACTTCCGCTCCCGCCAGCCAATCTACATGAGTCTAGCAGGTAAGCCCCACCCGCGTCAAGCCCCGCCCCTCGGCCTCGGCTCCGCCCCTTGCACCCCTCAACGACTTCTGAACCTTCGTTTCCCTCGGTGTCCGTTATGAATGTGAATGGAGCCCCAGGGTGATTAGAGCGGCATCAGCCAGTCTTACTTACTTTTTATTTTTTCAATTAGGTATTTATTTAATACTCCTGGGTACTGGCCCTACAATGCCACTGAAAGAGGACCCAGTGTCCTGCCTTTCGGGGTCACAGTCTTCACGGGGACATTAACCTTCTCCAGCCCAAGGAAGAGGACGGTTTGAGTCCTAAAGGACCCTTAGGTCAAGCAATCGGAGCATACGGGGGAGGAAGGAATCGTTTCTGGCTTTGAGAGGGTGGGGGCAGTGATCATCTTGGACCATTCTGTGAAGGAAGGGCTTCAGGGTGGATGCACTGAATTTGGACCTGTGGCCATAGTGGTCACCTGATGTGTTACAGGTGTCATAGTAGATCGGGTAATTTTCACAACCCTTTAAAGGTAGTTTCCTTTAACGCAATTTTACAATGGGGAAACTTGGAGAGGTTAAGTGCCCTGCCCTAAGTCACACAGTCAGAAAGTAGTAAAGTGGAGTTTCCAGTTCTGGCCTGTCTGACGACAAGTTTGTGCTCTTTACTAACCCTTCGCATTCCAGAGGGAACAAAGAGAATGGAGGCCCTGGGCAGATGTGAGCATCTCCCGTAGCTTGGTTTACTCAGGGAGCAGGGTGCAGGGTGCATGAAAAGGAGTATGGGAAATAAAGTTGGAAAAGCAATTTGGGGCCTCGAAAGTCAGAGTGGAGAATTTGGCTTCATTTTCATAGGAGGGGGGTAAGATGGCAAGAGTACCTCCCTGGTGAGTGAGAGCAAAGCCTAAGTTCAGCAAGAGCAAACATAAACCCAGCTACCCATTGATGAGTCCATCAGATACCAAAGTTCCCATCTTGGTGGAAGGAGAAGAGAAGAAACGGTCTCTGTTTGCTCACTGCACACCCCCATCCCCTACAACACACGCACACACGCACGTACCTTTCCTTTATGTATGTGGCCTATCCTCTCTCATACATCCAAGTGAGAAGCTAGAATTTTGAGATTTCATCTGGTTCTCCATCCTGCAGGCCTTCCTAGTCCGCATTTGAGTTTGGGTCCCATTTGAGCTCTCTCTGTGCCTGCTGTGATGGGGAGTTCACCAGGTCCCATTTCTCTGTTTCAGGCTGGACCTGTCAGGACGACTGTAAGTATGAGTGTATGTGGGTCACTGTTGGCCTCTACCTCAAGGAAGGTCACAAAGTGCCTCAGTTCCATGGCAAGGTGAGTTGGAGGGTCAGGTTGGAGGTACATGGTGACAGTGTAGCAGGAGAAAGATACCCCCGTGTCCGACCACACTGCCAAGCAGTCTGAGCTATGGCGTGATGGGTGTGTGTTTGGGGCAGTGCCAGTTCTCAGAAGCTGCTGGTTTTCATATAATCACTTGGAACCAGTGTGTCCTGGCTCTGGATTTGGAGTAACAAGATCTGGGAAGCTGTGTGATCTCAGAGAGTGGTGGTGGACTTCTTAGGGTAGCTGAATGTTCACCTTGCTACAAGGATGAATTTCCTGACCCCTGACAGCATGCTTTCTTTTGCTGCTTCAGCAGTAGTCTGGATTAAAATAGTAATACCCCCTCAGACTGCTAGTGCTTTTTCTTTTCTCTTTTTTAATTTAAATTCAATTAGCCAACATAGAGTACATCACTAGTTTCAGATGTCGAGGTGAGTGATTCATCAGTTGCATATAACACCCAGTGCTCATCACATCCCATGCCCTCCTTAATGCCTGTCACCCCATTACCCCTTCCCCTGCCAGTGCTTTTTCAACCAATATGACCTTGTTCTAGACTATTGAGGTTGGCCAAAATTATTCTCCCCAGTTTATCAGGGTAAGCGGAGGCTCAGAGGCCCGTGGTCAGTGGGAGAGGAGGAGTATATTAGGACCTCTGTTTTCTCGATGGCAAGTCTATGCTGTTTCCACCAGGCCATACTGAGCCATCTACACTGGCCCACCTGGTCTTCCCAGAGACCAGGCTTACGATGCTATGAATGCTGGCCAGGACAGAGGGAGGACCTTCAGCTAGGGACTGAAGGAGAGCTCACTGACCCAAAGAGGGACTGTACCCGAGGTTTTGGCCGAGGTCCAGAGCTAAGGAACCAGCTGAAGACCCGTTGATGTGGCATGTCACGGAAAAGCAGGTCGGGCTAGCTGGGGGTTGCTTGCCCCTCAGGCCCCCTCCATGTGCTCCCTTTTCAGTGGCCCTTCTCCCGGTTCCTGTTCTTCCAAGAGCCAGCTTCTGCCATGGCCTCTTTCCTCAATGGTTTGGCCAGCCTGGTGATGCTCTGCCGCTACCACACGTCCGTGCCGGCCTCCTCCCCCATGTACCCCACGTGTGTGGCCTTCGCCTGGGTAGGTAACTGGGCAGGACTCCTGCTCTACGCCCTCATCTAGGAAGGAGGAACTCTTCGATCCCCACTCTCACCCAACAGGACTACCCTTCATCTGCCTTCCCCAGTGTTTTCCAGGTCTAAAACTGCAGCTCGGGGGGGGTCAGGCCTAGGGAGAAAACAGGGAAGGTGCTGAATCAGACCTTCCCTCCCTAGCAGTGTCCCAGACCAGGCTGTTTGGGAGGGAAGGAAGAAGGGACAGAGGAGGGAAACATTTTTGTCCTGAGGGAGGAAGCCCCTAAGAGACCCAATAGGACATTTACAAGCAAAGGGAGATGGGTGGTGGGGAGCGTGCTGGTAGGGGCCCCTCTGGATGACGCAAAGCACCCTCAGCCCCAGCCCAGGCCTGGACAAACGGCAGCCACAGGACTCCATGTAGAGCTCAGCCTGGTCCTAGACCATCCCTGAGAAACTGAAGTATGTTGCGTGTGAGTATCCAGAGAGGGCCTGGGATTGTGTGAGAAGCATGGACTAGGGTACAGCTCTGAGCCGTGACCACCTTGGGGAGGTTGTGCACGTAAGAGGTTGCAATCAGAGCCCCCACCCTAAGCCTTAGGGAAACTTCTGTGCTCACTCACCTGCCTGCCACCAAAGCGGCCATCCGTCCATGCATTGAGCACCTCCAATGCGCCAGCGCTTTGCTGGGTGCTAGAGATCCAAAAGTATATAAAAGCAGACGGGGTGCCTGGCTGGCTGGCTCAGCCGGAGAGCATGGGACTCTATCTCAGGGTCATGAATGCAAGCCCCGGGCTGGGTGCAGAGCTTACTTTAAAAAACAAAACAAAACAGGTTCCTACCCTCCGGTCATCACCACACAGGCACACACAATTGAATGTGAAAGTACAAGTCTGGAAAAGTGCAGTGGAGGGGATGTGCTGTAGGGGCGTGAGAGGGAGAACTAGACCAGACCTGTACCGGGCAGTCAGGGAAGGCTTCCCTGAGGAAGGGGCCTTTGAAGTAGGATTGGCATGATCCATGAGTGTTAGCTGGGTGAATTCAGGGAGAGTAGGAATCGTCATCTTTGCGGAAGGTGTGGAATGTGCACAGGCAGAAGAGGGAGGGAACCTTGAAAGGCCGGGAGGCCTGCCGTACAGGAAGCCAGGGAGTGGGTGCGAGACCGGTGGGCAGGTGGGCAGTGAGTGAGGCCGGCCCACACTTTAGATCTGGACCCTCAAAGCATCAGGAAACCACAAGCGGTGGAGAGATAGGAGTTTCCAGATGGAAACCAAGGACTGAAAAGGTAAAGTAACTTGCCCCAGGAGCCAGGGATTGAACCCAGGCGTCCGGCTCCAGAGTCTGCACTCTTGCCATCTCGGCTGTGCTGACAAGCCTCAGCAGTAGGGAGGAGAAGGGGTCTAGGATGGCGCCCCAAGGGGCCCCCAAAACATAAAGGTTAGACAGAGGACGATGAGCCAGCAAGAGAGACTGCAGTGGCTGGAGGGGTAGGTGGAAAACTGGGGTATTGTGTGGTTGGGAAGCCCCGGGAACAGGAACAGGAAGGAACGGGTAGGCCGTTCCCTGGAATTCTGCTAGACAGTGACGAGAACTGAAGGACGCCCCTGGATCTGGCCACCCCAAGGTCTCTGAGGACCTTAGGAAAACTGGTAGCATGGGGGTGCTGAGAAGTCCAGGCTGAACCTCAGACTTAGGGTCCTGACGGGGATTGGAAGGAGGGAAGGGGGGAGGCTATTAAGCCTCTGGGAGATGTCAACCCTCCCTAATCTTTTCTATTTAACAAATATTAATGGTAAGTGTTAAGAATTACATAATAGGCATTGTCCTAAGTACTCTACATATATTTTCTCATTCAATCCTCATTATACCACTGCAAGCTCTGAATAAGGCTCAGAGGGGAAAAGCCTTGTCCAGAGTCAGCCCCTCACAAGTTAGTGACTGGTGGAGACAGGTTGGCATCCAGGACTGGCTCCAGGGCTGTAAGAGCCCTTAGCTCCTTTTCTGGGCTGTCTCCATAGACTGGTAAATGTCTGTTGAGCATTTGCCGTGGGTAGACACAGGGGTCAGCACTGGTGGGGACTGAGGCCCCTGCCCCAAGATGCTGAGCCACGGGGGAGGTGCAAGTCCAGCTGGGCCGAGAGGCCGAATGTAGGCAGAGCCCTGGGAGCAGTAAGGTCGGGAGGGGGACTGCGTCCTCTAAGTGGAGAAGTCTGTCGGAGAAGTCTGTCCCAGAGAGGGAGAGAGGCTCTCTCGGCGACTCGGGCGACTCGGGCGACTCGTGGGCCTGATCAGGCTTAGATACATGCAAATGAGGGGAGAGGAGGTTGGATTTCTGCATCTCAGGCTCGGGGCACAGCAGGAGTGAAGGGTGGAAGGTGGAAGAGGTGGGGCCTCCACAGGCAGCCTTGGAAAGGTCGGCCTGGCCCCAGTGTGGCTGGATGAAGGGGACTAGAGGGAGGTAAGGTGGCACAGAGAGGCCCCAAGTGCTGAGGGGCAGGGACTCTTGTGTAAGCAGGGGCCTGGCATCCGCATACCCTGTCCTGGGCATGGGTGGCATAGAACCACCACTTCCTGTTTAGGCCTCTCTCTGAGGAGGGAGGTTGGTCCTGGCCAAGAAAGCAGGAAGGGCAGAGAAAGTGAGGAGGGTACACCTGTCTCCTTTCCCTTGGGGTTCTTCCAGGGTCACTGTTGTCTGGGCCCACAGCCTGCAGCCCCCGCCCCCACCCCTGCTAGAGAGCACTGGACAGCCCGGCCTGAACTCGCTGAACAGAGCTGAGCGCCTCCTTGGATAGACCCATGGGTCTGGTGGGACCTCAGAGGGTCCCAGCCTTTGCCACTGGTCACGTTACAACTCTCGTCTTGATCTCCCTGATTCTTGGGTCTTTCGTCTCACTGGTATCTGCCACTCAGCTTCCTTCTTGGTGAGGGTCAGGCCTCCTGGTACCCCGCAGTCCAGTCTGCTGAGGACCCTTAAGGACAGAGCGGGAGAGGTTAGGTTGAGAGAGGGCAGATACCAAGGGGCTGTGCCTGAAGACAGCCTACTGGATATGGGGTTCTAGAATATGGAACCCCCACATGCTGGCACTAGGTTCTCGAGGGACCGAGTCTCGGTGCCCACACACTCCCTTTGATTTTACACTTGATCTTTACGCTCGATCTTTAGTCCTGGGCGCCTGTGTTTACAGGAGGAAGGGAGCCTGAGCTGAATGGAGGGTGTGGCGATGGACTTTGTCTCGGGCTGGGTCTTCTGGAGCGAGTGGGGCTCCTGATTTCTGTTGGGATAGGATAGGAAGGCCTTTCCCAGGTTAAGTCTTGGGAGAGTTGTCTCTCTGTCTTTTCCCCGGGGAAGTGCGGAGACCCTGCCCCAGCAGAGCTGATGAAGCTTTGGCACGAGAGAGTAATCTCTGCCTTGACATCCGACCCGGCTCGGGCTGGGCATCAGCCAGGCTTTGGGTGAGCCTGCCAAAGCTCTGCACGGCACAGACCTTTGACTTCTGGAAACTGGGGGGCTCTGCTCTCTGCAAAGCCAGGAGCCCAAACCAGTTCCCCACCCTTCGTCCAGTAAGGAAAGGTCCTCAGAAGTAGAGGTGAGAGAGTGAGGGTGCCAGGAGAGCCCAAACTGTCTCTGCAGGATGATTGATGCAGGTGAGGACTGACTGTGTTCTCCCTCTGCCGCGGAAACCAGGAGAAGAGACAGGTTGAGCCTACGGCAGAATGATGGTTAGACTTCAGGAAGGACTTCCCACTGGTCAGACAAGAGCCAGTGCAACAGGCAATGGCAGGAAATCAAGAAATCCTTTTTGATGGTGGAAAAAGCTATCTTCCTCCCATCTCCACCCGCCTCTTCCCCTCTTCGCTCTCAGGAGTGAAGTGGGGGCAGGGTTGCCCTGCCCGAGGCAGGGGGTGAGACACAGTGGCCTCTGGGGAGGGGGGGCCAGGATGGCAGCAGGCGTCATATTTAACATTCTGCCTCCCCCACTTCTGAGACACCGAGCTATTTAAAGACCCACATGTCCCCACCGCCACGGTGTCAGTGACAGCCCCAAGCACTGGGGCTTAGCACTGGGGTCGAATTCCTGACAGATCTGGCTCATTTGGCATCCAACCAGTTTCACGGCTGCGATATTTTTGTCTCAATTTTCTTATTTTCCAACAGACTGAAACAGCCTCCTGCTGTCCCTCACCCAGCCTTCCCTGTCCCCCTCCATTTCCACCCTCGTTGGCACCCTGCCCCTGGCCTCCCCCTTTCCTCCGTGTTTACACAAAGCTCCTGGTGCCTGCTGGGCAGCCCGGGTGCCCTCCCGGCCTGTCTGATTGGCTAGTTACCATGGGGGGCCCCCCCCCTTTGACTCAAGCTTGGCTGAGGAGTCCGGGAGCAGCCACACACTTGTGTCTTGGAGCCTCTCCCTTCCTTCCACGTCCGTCTGTCCCCTTCACTTGGGTCTTGATTGCACACTGCGCGTGAAGAGAAATAGTATCTCTTCAGTGAATCCCCGGGGGAAACTGCCCTTCGTGGGAGACCTACTGTGTGCCGGGCAGCCGTAGCAGCTCCCGTTTACGGCTTCTTTTTGCCAGGCATTCTGCAGGCATCATCTTGAGGACCCTCTTCCGCAGTGGGTGTTAGGATGAACCCCCTTCGGTAGATGAGACAGCTGAGACTCAGAGTTTTTATTGGTTCAAGATCACACAGCGATTTCGGGACGGAGGCAGAACTTGAACCCGGGGCCCGTCTCGCTATGGAGGCTGTGGACCTTCTGCCCCCTATGTGAGGTGGGGTGGGCTTAGGCCGCCAGGGGGAGACCATCTCTTTTCTCCACCTGGACTTCTTTGGCCTTCGGGGCCAGTGGGAGGCAGACTTGACCTCTTTGGCCTCGGGTCTGTGGAGGGATGCGAGGGCCCCGTTCTGGTCAACAAATGGGGAAGTAGAACACGTCACGTCGTGCCCTGCCCCGGGCCGCACGCCGCCCTCATACAGCTCATTAAACCCTCGTGAGCACTATGATTATCCCCATTTTACAGATGAGAAAACGGGCACTGCAAGGCTAAATAACTTGCCCAAGGACACACGGGAATTGCAGGGCCAGGATTTGAACCCAGGCCCTCTGACCCAGGGGCCTGCATTCTTAATAACACTTACCTCCCAAGTCTGAGGAGAGGGTCAGAAGACGAGTCCCTCATAATGGGACACTGCCCAGGGGAGAGGGGACTTGTCAGGGGTGCAGAGTCCAGGCTTCAGGTGGGTCCATGTAAGTGGAATGCACCCCGGGGAGGCAGGTGAACAGGGGACCAGGCAGCTCCCACTCAGCCCCATAGAGCTAAGCCCAGGCCCTGCGCTGCCCCCCACCCCCGCTTCCAGTGTTGGAGCCACCACTTAGCTCAGTCCTCTTGTCACCTCTCCCTTCCTTCTGTGAGTGACAAGGTGGCCTGGTTGTCTGCCAGTCCCTGTGGCCTTCCCCTCCACCTCCCTCTCCTACTGGCTTCAGGGCCACTCTCCTCCCCGAGGGTGTCCCTATTCCTGGCCTGCCCCGGAGACCTGGCGCATGTGATCTCCTGGCCCTGCCTCCAGCCCCAAGTCTGCCCCTCTCCCCACACTGACCCTGAGCATCATAGACTTTGTGCGAGCAGTGTCTGAGAAGCCTCCCCATTCTGTCCCGTCCTCCAGCCTCCAGACCATGCCTCAAGGGGCAGCACCAGGGATGGGAGTGGATGGCCGCCTTCAAAAGAGCAAGCAGGCCAACCTAGAATAATCACTGCTGTCAGGGCTGGAGGGGAGGAAGGATCACTTAGGCTAGCCCCGAGTAGTCACAGGGGGAGGCTCAGGGCCACAGGGCAGGGCCTTTGTCCAGGCCATGAGGAGCGTAAGTGGAGAGACTCAGCCTAGGACCCAGGCCGGACAGGCTTCCATGGGGCTACCTGAGCCTCCAGAGACCTCTAATGCTGACTGCCTTTGCACAGAGCCTGGCCTGCCTCCACCCCTTTGCTTTTCCCGTGCTCTCATAAGCCCCTTTGGGCCTGCAGTAGGGAACCCGGCTGCTGGGGGACTGGACGGAGAGGTTCTTTCCTGCTTCCTCTGTCCCACGCCTGGCCAGTTTTCCTGCTGTCCTAGACCCAAATGAGCAGCTCCTGGCCTTTACCCATCTCAGGCAGGCTTGCCCCCCCCCACTCCCTACCTCCTACCCCCCCCCAGGCCATCCCTCCCTATCTCCCGTGCATCCCAGGCCACATACGCCTGGCTGCCAGTTTTTCCCCTTGACCGGTTGTGGCTGGTGTCCCAGCCCAGTGTAGGAACATCTACCCGAGCCCACCCTTTTTCAGTGATCTGGGCCTCCAGCTTCCACAAGGTCTAGGACTCCTTTGCAAGATGTTTTGTACTATCTCCTTGCAGTTCATTTCCAGCGAGAAGGCCCCAGACGTGCTCCTGGACCCTTGCCCACCACAGCCCCTTCAGCCTTCCGCTCCTCCCAGGGCTTCGGAGCCGGAGCTGCAGACACTGGTCGGGCGGGTTGGGCCGGCCCACCCAGGAGGAAGCTGGGCTCCGTTGGCCAGCCTCCTCCTTAGAGACTTGGCCCCAGTGGGATCAGTGTGATCTCCCTCCCTCTCTTGCTTGCTTTGCTCAGGACACACCCCAAGCTGGCTCAAGCCCCTCCACCCCACCCACTTCATTCCCGCCCCCAGAGGCTGAGGTCACTGGCTCCCCTGGCCCGGGTGGGGCTGTCATCACCTGCCGGTTGGGGGAGGAGGCGAGGCCCCCCCGGGGCTGTTGTCTTAGCGATTGAGTAAGCAGGGAACTTGGCTGTGCCGGAACTGGTTCCCTGGCCAGGCCGGAATCTGTGGAGGCTGCAGCCCCCGTAGCCTAGGGGGCTCAGGGTGGGAGCAAGCCGAGGGCACAGGTTTGCTCCGTGGGCTCCAGGGGCAAGGGGAAGCATGTTCCTCTGCACCACAGAACCCCTTCCCCCAAGGGGGACTCCTGTGAGTCCTCTAGGGCTCTTCCCACCTCAGGACCCCAGGCTTACCAGCCGCTCCCTGCAGGTCTCCCTCAATGCTTGGTTCTGGTCCACAGTCTTCCACACCAAGGACACGGACCTCACAGAGGTGAGCGCCCCTCCGGCTCCCCCTCCTGTTCGGGACAGTCCCAGAGGAGTGCACAGGGGGTGGGGGCTGGCTCTTAGGGTTCGTAGGGACTCCTTTTACAGAGCCCTTGCTCTGTGCTGGGCATTTTTAACCTCTGTGCACCTGAGCCTCACTTGACCCTTGACCCTTGTGAGGCCAGTGTGATGATTGGCTCTGAACGCGTGAGGCCGCTGAACCTTGGGAAGGCAGAATCTCTGGCCCAGGGTCGCCCAGCCGGTAAGGGCGCCACCTGGACTTGGGCCCACAGCGGTCGGACTCAAGACTGTGCTGTGCAGTCCGCGGCACGCTCGAGCATTCTGGGGTGTTGGCAGGCCCCTCCACTGATGCCGCCAAAGCCTTGCTGCTGAATACATTTTAAAAGGTTGTATAATGTGAATACAAGGGTCAAAGCGTGAAATTCAGGAGTGAAACAGCAGTAGGCAGAAGGGAGCATGATACTAGACACCAGCCCCCCAGCCCAGAGGCCCAGGACTCCCCCGGCAGAGTGGGGTTGTGCCTCTGCTGCCCCACCTTGCCCCGTCCCCCCAGGTGGGTCCTTCTGGGGCCCTGCCCACCTCCCCCACCCTCCATGCTGGCCCCTCACGCAGCTCTCCCTGTCCTCAGAAAATGGATTACTTCTGTGCCTCCACCGTCATCCTGCACTCCATCTATCTGTGCTGTGTCAGGTGAGCCGTCTTGGCCCCTGCAGGGGCAAAATCAGGCACCAGGGGCAGAAACGGGTCACCCCGCCCACCCCTGGGGGTGTTGTCCCAGGGCCTTGCACCCCAGCGTGTGCTCGCGTGTGCACACACACACACACACACACACACACCCTCAGGGCTGTTCTGGGTGGGGACTCCGGAGTAGAGCGAAGGGCCCTGGCTCTTTCCAAGGAGCAGTAGCCCTTGGTCCCAGGTTCCTGCGGGGATGGAGGCCCGCACCGCTGGCCTGATGTGGTCGGGGAGGAGGGCAGCCGTTTCCACATACTGCTGTCAGGGTGAAGGGATTCTTAGGGAATGCTGCTCTGGGCACGGGCCACCCTGCAACTGAGCCACCCTGGATGGCTGGGCAGGACCGTGGGGCTGCAGCACCCGGCTGTGGCCAGTGCCTTCCGGGCCCTCCTGCTGCTGCTGCTGACCGCGCATGTCTCCTACCTGAGCCTCGTCCGCTTCGACTATGGCTACAACCTGGCGGCCAATGTGGCTATTGGTGAGGCGTGAGAAGGGACTGAGGCCCTGGGGGGTTGCGGGGAAGGAGGGGCCTGGACCATGTGTAGAACTGCTAAACTGGGGTGGAGGTAGGGATTTGGTGGTGTTCCTGGAGTAGGTTCTAGAGGGGCCCTTAGGGTAGGGGAAGGGGAAAGAATTTGGGGTGAGAGAGGGGAGACTGGGAGGAGAGTCCGAAGATGGCCCGGGGGTCAAAGAACATGAGACTAGGGGAGGCTTTGTGGTGGGGGGGCGGGGAGAAGGGGGGGCCAGGGAGTGAGCCTCTCCCCACCTCCACCCGCACGCAGGCCTGGTGAACGTGGTGTGGTGGCTGGCCTGGTGCCTGTGGAACCAGCGGCGGCTGCCTCACGTGCGCAAGTGCATGGTAGTGGTCCTGCTGCTACAGGGCCTGTCCCTGCTTGAGCTGCTCGACTTCCCGCCTTTCTTCTGGGTCCTGGATGCGCACGCCATCTGGCACATCAGCACCATCCCCGTGCACGTCCTTTTCTTCAGGTGGGTGCTACTCCCCGCCCAGTGGTCACCTTCTTTGTGCCCACCCTCACCTGCTCCTTGGAGGAGGCCGAGGCCTCTGCGTGGTGTCACCGCCTGCTGGCTTGCCTGTGCTCTCCTCCACGGGGTGCTTTCAAAGCCAGACCTCAGTGGGCTCCTCCCTCTGCCCACAGCTTTCTGGAAGATGACAGCCTGTATCTGCTGAAGGAATCAGAGGCCAAGTTCAAGCTGGACTGAAGGCCCTGGGAGTGGGTCGGCCTCACTGGCGATCCTGCCCTCTCCCTGCTGGCTGCTCTTCTCCCCATAATCCTTGAGATGATTTTTTCCTTTTAGCATCTTGAACTTGGACATAAAGGGTATGGGCCCAGAATCATGTAACTGCCCATCCCCTTGCTTGCCCCCACATGGCCCTCCCAGGTCTCGGAGTCTGTTCAGGCATGGCCTGTCAGCATCTGGGGCTGGAGAATGGGCAGCACCTCTGGTTCCTGGAGAACTGCAGTGGAACTGTGTTCTTAGCTCCACCAAGAGGAGGGCTGCCCCTGCCTCCCCATCAGCCTATTCCCTACATCCCCGCAACGCCTGGGGGGTCCCCACAGCTCTCTGTCTAGCTGGGAGACCAGGTCCCACAGGCCTTTGGGGACACAGTGGGGTCCCCTTCTGTTACCCCCTGCCCTCCTTCAGGGCACCACTAGGTGGCAGTAGACTCTTGGGTTTTGCTGCCCGGATTCCGCGGCAGGTCTCCTCCCTGTGGGACCTTGAGGGACCAAGCTGCTGGGACTGGGGAGTGGTCTCATCCGGACTCTTGCCTCAGCCAGACCCCCAGGAGACCTCACTGCATTCCCCCTTCGGTGACGCCAGAACCCCAGAGAGCCCAGGACAGGAGCCCTCCCGGCTCCTCTGCCGCTGTTCTGATGAGGAGCGTGCACATGCGTGTGGAAGGGAGTGTGCGTAGACAGTGCAGAAGTGACAGGGTGGTGGGTGAGGGCCGGAGGGTGTGGGATGCTGGTGGGACCGTGTGTGTGAGCATGTGTAGAGAGTGGGGTGGGGCGTGAGTGGTTTGAAAGTGTGTGTTGCAGGACGAGCAGGTGAGTGTGGGTTAGGGCAGTGTGTATTGACAGGGTGTGAGGGGAGTGGGAGTGCCATGAGTGTACCACACAGTGGGGGGAGGTTGGAGAAAAATGGGGGATCAAGTTACTGCCAACAACTATCCATTGAGCACCAGCTCTGCATGGGGCCCCAGGCCAGGCAGAGAGGCAGGACACCCTCAAGCTCTGGCTCGGCGGGGTACGGGTGTCCGGATGGCATGTGTGTGTTCCTGTCTCCGTTGCCCCCACTGTACAGTCCTTCAAATCTCAGAGGACCCACACACAGCTCAAGTCACCCTCCAGAACCAGCCTCTCGGGAGGCAGAGGAAGGAAGGGCCACAGGGATCGTGCGGGCCTCTCCAGCCTTCCTATCTCCTCGCCTCAGCTTGGTTGGCCTCCCCTCTCCCCCAGTGCCCCACCTGCTAAGCCCCTTTGTCACAGCCTGGACCTTAGGGAGGGAGGGGGGCAATCTGAGGGAGTAGGGGAGAAGGCCTGTGGCTGCGTCTGGTTCCTGGCTTCCCCAGAGGTAGGCCGGGGCCACGCTCTATCAGCACCCCAGTAGAGGTGACCCCTGCGAGCTGCCAGCACATTCCTGCTCCACAAGGATAGAACGTGGAGCTCCAGAAACTTTCCATCCAAAGGCAGTCTCTGTGATTGGAGCAGGGAGTCTGGATTCTTGTTCTCTCCCTGCCCCCTTGGCCCTCCCTGGGGTGTAGGGGTGCTATGCTGGGACTCCAACCTTGGACTTGCGTGGCCTGTGTTTCTTTTGATATTGAGAACTATTTTAAGGTGGGAGGGTAGCAAGGGACATTCTTAATAAACCAATTTTCAGCCTCACCTATGTGAGTCGTCTGGGCCGGAGGGAAGACAGTGAGCTGGAGGCAGTAGGCAGGTGGGGTCTCTGCCTAGGCACGTGGGGGTGAGGTGGCAGGGAGCAGAGGTGGGGGGGCACTGGGGGAGGGATCTGGTGGTGCCTGGATTGTGACTCCTTCCCCCTGAACTCTCCACTTCAGTCTCCTGATTATACCCCTCTCCTCCCTTTTTGGTCTAAACTAGGTTCTACTCCTGTTTGCTACTTAACCTTTCTTAGCTTCACCTGCAAACAGGACATGCTGAGGGTGAGGACTGAGTGGGCCTGATAGGTGCCTGGCACACAGCGGATGCTGAACGAGCTCCCTCTGGCCGTCACTTTCCTTAGTTTGGGAAGAATGAGTGGTAAAGAAACCTACCGTCATGGAAGCTTCTGGAAAAAAAGGCTAGGGTGGTGGCTTGCCCACCCCCACACCCCCAGAGAGAGTTCTGGGCCCTTGTTTCCCAGGAGAGCCACAGACAAAGCTGACACTCAGCAGGAGGGACTTATTTCTTTATTAGGTGCCTCCTCACATAACCGGGAATCTGGGTGTATGGGAGCCACCAGCACTGGGTGCACTGGGCCGTCACATCCCCACCTTCTTCTGGGCCCAGGCGAAGAAGACGCCCTTGACATCGTCTACGCCTGTCTGAAGGCAGGCAGGCATGACGTAGGTGCGCAGATCCCGCACCTCATAGCCGCTGCGAACCAAGGCCTCCATCACCTCCTCCTTACACACGGGCACCACCACCAGCCTGGCCTCCCCAGCCAGGTACCATGACTCCTCCAGGGCCCCGATGAGGAGCAGGTGCCCCCCAGGCCTCAGCAGGGTGGTGATATGGTCCAGGGCCCTCTGGAAGCTGGGAAGGTCCGGGCTCACAGCCTCCAGGCAGAAGGCAGAGACCAGGGCGTCGGCAGGCAGGGGTGCCAGGCTCCCAGCACCCAGGGGCTGGGGCTGGTGCACATCGACGTGCAAGACCCGCTTCACCCGGGCTCGCAGCTGGCGCTCCTTCTCCCGCCAGGACTCACTGTGCAGGGGCACAAGGCAGGGGCAGGACCAGGGCTCAGGGTCACCCCACGCTCAGTCCTCTGTTGCTCCCCACCCGCCACTCCGTGGGAAGCCCCCTTACCCCTTGCCCTCGATGAGGCAGACGTGCTGACTGTACCCGCTCCAGTCGAAGGCCCCGGGCTCCTCCCGCAGCCAGAGCCCCAGCTCCTGACGGTTCACCTCCAGAAAATCCGTCATGGTGATGTCCTCAAAGTGGGAGCAGGCGCTGAGCAGCTGGTATATGGTGGGGCCTGAGCCGATGTCGATGAGGCTGTGTCCTGACACCTCCCCTGGGGGGCAGAGGAGGAGGGTCCTGGGCCAGCCCTGTGCAGGCACCCCGGCCTCAGTCCCTCCCTCCCTCCCCTGCTTCTCGCAGCCCCTCTCCCTTCTCCCTCTGGAAGCGTGCCTCTACCTGGAAAAGCACGAGCTAACCTGGGCCTGAGGTCGGGCTCCAACGGGACTGACCGACCTTGGGAAGGGACTTAAGCCCCCGGAGAGTCAGGTTCCACATCTGCAGGACCGGCCCTACCGGGAGGCTTAGGCGGACAAATCCTGAGGGGCCGGCAGTTCCCTTGAGGGGCCTCTCTTCCCTCCGCGATCTCGGCCTCCCTCTCTGTCTCCGTGTCATCGGGGTCCTTTCCTGCATCCCCCACTTCACCTCCCAAGGCCGTCTCCACAGGTCCCTCTCCTCTGCCCCGCACCTAAGAAATAACGCTTCTCTTCCTCTTCAGTTTTCCTCTTAACGACCTATCTCTGCTTCTGGCTCCCCACCGGGTTCGCACGCGTATGCCCCTGTAGCTCCCTGATGACTTCTGTCCTCCGGGCCTCAGTTTCCCCGCGCTCACCGGTGGCGAAGGTCTGCGCCAAGCAGCGCAGCTTCCAAGGCCCGACGCCGTCTGGGCTGCTCAGGTCCCCCCGAGGGGGCGCGTAGTTGTTGCGGAGGTAGGCGCGGGGCTCGAAGCGCTGGTAGGCGGAGGCGACCGCCGCCCGGCCCTGGTCCGAGTTGGGGGCCGCGCCCGCAGCGGGACTCGGGTCTGCCGCGCTCATGCCGCCGCCTTCGCTTGCGCTGTCATCTCGCCTCGCGGCCCCTTTATCTGCCGCCGGACTCCCCGCCCGACCCTCCGCTGCGGGGGCGGTGGCTGCGCCGGGAGCTGCCCGGGGCTCCGCGCCGCATCTCCCCCACCCCATCCATCTCCCTTAGTGTCGGAGCAGCAGACACGCGGGGCGCCTGTGGGGCGGCCCCGGCACGTGTGCACCCCCCGCTCCGCGGCGGCTCCTGCAGCCCTCCAGCCTTTGTCTCACCCGGCCTGGGCCAAGCCAGCTCCGTGCCCCCATGACCCTCAGATCCCTGCCCTGCCGGTCCCCAGCTCCTCCCGTCGCTCTCCTCGGACTCCCCAGCCATTCACCCGCGTCGCCCGGCACCCCATCCCTTCTATGTGGCCAGGGTTCGAATCAGCCCTCCATCTCCCAGTGCCCACCGCCCAGAGCCCTCGTCCCCGACTCCGGGCCCAGCCCCCGCCGGGCTCTCCTTTCTCAGAGGCACCCCGTCCGACATCCACCCCTTTCCTTGGTTAGGTCACCCCACCTGCCCCCCCGTTCTGGCCTCCACCACCACGGTCGCCCGGGGGCCCCAGAACGGAGCTCCCGCCCCGCCCGTCCGATGGCAGCAGTGATAGGGGATGCGAGCGGGCCTAATGCACTTAGCCAGCCGAACAGCAGGGCCTCCCCGCGGGCCCTGCGGGCTCCGAGCCGCTTATCTGGGGACTTCCGAGAGGAGAAGGCTCTGGACGTTCTGGCCATGGCCGTGTCGGGGGCGCGGGACCGTGGTGAGGGCGGGAGGGTGTGGGCGTTCTCCAGGCTGCCCTGGGCCCCAGAGTCTTCGGTGCCAAAGGATTTGGGGTTGCTCCAGTCTGGGGTCTCTGACCCCTCTCCTCCCCCAGCCCACACTACATTCCCATCTCTTGTGAAGCAGGCGGCCAGTGCAGGTCCTGCTTGGCAGTCCAGGTCAAGATGCCACGGTCTCCCCCTCTATCCCCCCCCCCCGAAGGGAAGTGGATTCCATGGGGCCCTCTCCATGGTCTTCCTGGAGTTGGACCCCCTGGGCCAGTCCATTGTCCCTCTGCCCTGGGTAGGCTACCAGCCTCTGTCCAGATGGGCCCCTAGCCTCCTCTGTGCCCTCCCCTGTGTGCTCTCCCTGGCCCCCACCTTGTCCCAAGGGGAACGTGTCTCCTTGTTGGGCCAGGCAACCAGATTGGGACAGGAGTCACAACAGCTGCAGGGGTCACAGATAAGAACCTGACCCTCCACTCCCCACAGCCCACCCTGGGCTCCCTGGGCAGGGAGGGTAGAGTGCCTGCCCCCAGCCAAGGATTGATTCTTTCTGGATTCGTAGGTCAGCCTTGGGGTCAGTGACCCCATTCACACCCTTAGGTACAGCCAAGGACTGTCCTGGTGCCAGCCCCCTCCCTATACTCCATGAGATCATTTCAAAAAACCCTGGGTGCCAGCTGGCCTGCTGGGCCCTGCCTAGTGCCAGGGGACTGGACACAGAGGCCAGGAACTGACAGCAGAGCCAGGGCACGGAAGCGGGACTGGACAGACACCCTGTTTACAGCTCTGTCCCTGTCTCCCCCGCCCCCCCCAAGCATGGAGTGTACCCACTAGCTCTGCCATATTTAGCTCATAGGCAAGGCCTATTCCCAGAAGTAAGCATGGCGGGGGGGGGCGACACCAACGAGCCAGCCCCCCCAAGAAAAGAGACTGGGACAAGAAAAATCTGGAACATGATTGAGCGTTTATTGCAGCGCTAACAGAGGATGCTGGGGGCTCCACCCTGCCTCTGCCCTCTTCACGTCCCCCTCACTCCAGTCTCCTCCAAGCCTCCTTCCTAGAGCATTCCAGATCCCCTTACACTTTTCCTCACCCTTCTCTGCAGCTGGAGCCTGGACCAGGGTCACTCCCCTCAGGGACCTCTGTCCTCACCAGCATCTTTTGTCCCTTATCCTCGGGCCAGGGGTGCTTGGCTATGCTGGCCCCCAGCTCTCTACCCTTAGTGCCCACCGTCTTTGCTCCCCTCCCTTTGGGAACTCAGGGGACCCAGGCATCCTGGCCTCTGGCTCCCTCCTCCCCTAGCCCCCAACTCTGGGCAAACTACAAAGCATCCATGGCCAGCAGCTCCCTTCCATGGTCCTAACCAGGAAGGGCCCAGCCCACGGCAGGCGCGGTGGAGCCCAAGTCACCATCCCTCTCAGCCTCTCTGTGCTTCCTGGGACATGGAGCGGGACAGGGAGCGACGCAGGGCCCCAGGCTTGCTGACAGGCACCACGGGGGGCAGCTGCTTGGTGATCTCGGCCATGTCTTGGCGGTCCATACATTGGCCACCCAGGGCTGTCTCCAGCGCCAGCAGCTCCCGCAGCTGGATGGGGGTGTCCTCGCGCTCCTCCTTGGTGGCACCCATCTTGGCGGGGGTGAAGATGGGCAGTGGCAGCACCCGCTGGTAGGGCAGCAGGTACTCCTGCAGCCCGCGGCCGAGGATACCCATACGCATCACCAACCAGGGGGAGCGCTGCACCAGCGCCTGGCACTGGCCCTGCTGGTGGTAGGTCTCATGCCGCTGGGTGTCCTCCTCGTGCAGAGAGCAACTGGGGAGGAGAGGGCAGGGGGACACTGAGCTCCTGAAATCTGCTACCCTCCAGTCACGAGCTGGGCAGGGGGCTCCCTGGGGCTTGCCAGGACCTGGGGTGCAGAAGGGGTGACTCCACTCTCCCCGCTGGGCCTTCTCCTTGTCCCTACCCCCAGAAACTTCTGCAGGGCTTTGGGCTCTGGCCTCCTGAGGCTCAGGAGGGGTGTTCTAGAGGAGAGGGACTCCCAGCTGCATGGCACTCACCCCTCCTCAGGCCGTGTGGACAGCGTCAGATCCTTCCATTCAGCCCAGAAGGCTTCTCGCCGCTCGCGGTCCTCCTCGGACACCTGGCAGCTCAGCTCTGCAGTGGCCATGCTTGGTGCTCACTTGCTCTCAGCTCTGCTCCTCCCAGGCCCTTTAAATAGCCCCCTCCTCCACCTCCTCCAGGGGCTATTTTCAGCCCCTCTGGCGTCAGATGCTATAAGCAGAGCCAAGGCTCACCAACGGGGGGACTCTGGGCCCAGGGTGGGGGTGGGGGGTCCCTGGACTCCAGCCACCGCCTGGAGTCAGCAGTCAGCTTCTCAAGAGATTAAGATGCTCCAGTGGGGCCAAAGGTCCTCAGAGTGACACCTCCAGGTGTGTGACGCTCCTTAGACGCTGTCTGAGACCAGGCACATGCCCAGCCTCGTGCCACCTTGGCATTTGCTCTCTGCCCCACCCCTTCCCTCTCGCCTAGGGAGGACGGCGGCCTGTCTGTAAACAGAGCAGGCAGTGGCAGGAATCGAGGCCCACTCTGGGCTCTGTACCAGGCCATCAGGTCCTGCCCCTCACGGCTCTCCTCTGCCTGGGATCAAGGGCAGAGCCCCCGGTATCTGCACCAAGACCTGGTCCTCGATGGCCACCACTGCACCGGCAGGAAATGCCTTGGTCAGCTCCACACCTGGGACCCTGGACATGAGCCTTTGCCAGACGTTTTCCTTTCCGGTGGCCAGCGGTCAGAGAAGTGGTTTCCCAAGTCAGGCCAGTCAGGGTGGAAAGAGCAGGTGTGGGAGACAGCCCCCGGCTCTACCCCAGCAACACCCCAAGGCAGGTGCGATGCAATGCGAATCTAGGGGCTCTGATGAGTGGTAGAGTCAGATCCGGCTCTACCCCCAAATCAGCCATAGATAGCCTACGCGGCCGCGGGGCAACCTCCGCCGGTCTCTGGGCCCCATTTTCTGCTCACAACGGCCTGAGCAGCTCCACTGTGCCCCCCCGGGGGGGTGCCTAGCTCTCATTCAAGGGGAGCAGGGGAGCAGGACAGCTGCTGGGAAAGCCCAGCACCCAAGGGGGGCAACTCTTGCTGCAGGAAGCTGGCACGCAGGGCGCTGGGCATGGGGGGGAGGGATGGGGGCATCCGAGTGGACACGCAGAAGGCGCCGGAAGAGGCCGCACGGGAGCGGAGACGAGGACCTTGCAGGAACGGCTGAGCACCCAGCAGCTGGTAAGGCCCGTGGGTGCCCCCCTGGGGCGGAATGTATCCTCCTGATCACTGAGGCACTAGCCCTGATTCTCCTCTTAATCTTAGGACAGCACTACGACAGAACAAGTCTCATTTTGACAAAGTAGGAAATGGAGGCCCAGCGAGGTAGACCTGCCCAGGGTCACACACCTAGGCAGGACAGAGATAGGAACCCCTCACCCCCCGCCTTGCCTTGACGCAAGCTGCCCCCCTCGAGAGGCTACGGGCAGGGACAGAGAGAGGAGGGCAGGGATGGCGGTGGCCCCTGCAAAGCTCTGGCCCTTGCCCATAATGAGTGTGCGGGGACAGAGGGGGCAGGCGGGTGCAGCCAGAGAGACAGAAATCCCAGAGGTGCCTCCCAGAAGTGCAGGCCCCACCCCCAGGCCGGCTGTGGGACCCCAAGGACAGTCAAGGCCTACCACAGATGCTGCCTCCCCCCAATTCCTGGGCAGGAGACCTTCCACTGACCTTCCCTCACAGGAGGCCTGGCTGGGGGGTGGGGCATTTTTCTCTGACCAATCATCTGTCCAGCTGGACCAGTCAGGAAAGTAGGGGGTTCCCGGAATGGGGTCCCCACTTGCTCTGCTCTCCCGCTGGCTCTGGAAGGGTGTGAGAGGGTGTGTGACACGTTTGGCTCCGTCCCCACCTCTTCCCTCAAGAGACCAGGCAGGAGGGACTGCGACTGCTTTTTCTTTCTTTCTTTTTCTTTTTCTTTCTTTCTTTCTTTCTTTCTTTTTTTTTGAGTTCATTTTTAATAATTGGCTCAAATCACAAAGGTCCCCAAGGAACGTGGGGAGGGAGAGAACCTGGGAGCGGCAGAGGTTGGCTGCCAGCACTCCCCCCCCCCCACTGCCACCCGCTCCCTAGCAAGTGCATGTGGGCAAAGGTCCCAGACCCTTTAAATAATCCTGAAAAACCAGGATGAGAGAGCAGGCAGACGAAGGGGCTCCTGTATCCCCACACTGGGGACCAGGCCACCCCGACCTCTGTCCTGCTCAGGGCCCTGGCGCTCCCCCGCCGCGTCTGCCATGCCCATTCCAGATCCTGCCCCCGCTAGGCAGGGCACCGTGGATCTCGTCCTCCAGGAGGCAGGGCCAGTCACTGTGTAAACGTCGGCAGGGGAGACCCCACTTGCCGTGGCCACAGAGCCCCGGAGTCCAGAGGCCCGACCGCACGACCTGCTCACAGTCGCGGCCCCCCGGGCACAGCGCAGCATGGCAGACGGTGGCAGCTTGTGGCCAAGGTGCTGCCGCAGGAGGAAACTTCTTCCCCCCCCACTGCTTGAGGCCAGGTCCTCTTTGGGCAGCGGGAAGCCCCACTGGCCCCCTCCCCGGCTCTGAAGGCTGTGGTGACAGGACCCTGGCCTGCAGGGTGGCGACAGGGCGCGGTTACGCCCGGGCCCCCAGCTCTCCGATTCGCTGCCGCAGGTGAAAGGCGAACTCGAACATGGTGGCCGCGAGGCTCTGGTGGATGAGGTACCGGGGCAGGCGGCCCTGCGGGAAGGTGCGAAGAAGTTTTGGGATGGCCTGCCCTCAGCAGGGGCTCCCCCCTCCGGACGGGCGCTGGCGGGGGCGGGGGGTCCCCCGGGTCAGAGCCGCAGGTGTGGCTCTGGAATGCAGCCTCAGCCACCCTCTCCCCCCGCCCCCGGCAGAAAGAACACACCGTGCTGGCCCTTGGCACTGGCCACACAAACAGACCTCGGAGGGGCTGGCTTGGCAGCCAGCCACTGCTCCTCGGGGCCTCGAGAGTCAAGAGGTAAGGGGGCGTGCAGGCCCTCCAGCAACTCAGGAGGCCATCTTGACCCGGCCTCCAATTTTAGCGCAAGATAGGAGGCCGAACAGGTGAGGTCCGGAGCATGACTGGAGACTCCACCCCAAGGCCCCCAGCAGAGTCCCCTCTACTGGACCAGGGCCAGCCTTACAGCCCCAGCACCCCCACCTTGAGATCTGTATTAAGGATCCAGATGAAGGTGCAGACTCGGGGGTTGCTGGCTGACTTGAGCACGATGAAGCCCCCAGGACCATTCTCGCCCCTATGAGAAAAGCACCATTAGGGGGCACCCTGGAGCCAGACAAGGCCTCCGACCTGACCCCACACCCCATTCTTGGCCCATCCTGGACTGGGGTGAAAGAGGGAAGGGAGCTACTGGTCTAGCAACTGCCACTCTGCCTGAGCAGGGCCCGGAACGGGTGTGTCCCCGAGCCACAGATGACGGCCCTCCACCCTCACCTTGCGATGCTCAGCTCCCCCTTCTACAGCCTGCTGATGTCTGCGCACCCCCGGCGGCAGCCGTCACCCTCTCTGGGCAGGGATTCTCGGTCAGCTCGGGCTGGGACGGCGGGGGGGGGGGGTGCCCACTGTGCACGAATTTCTCACCCCTGCCCGACTGGTGCTGGGGGGCTCCAGGAGGGGGCGCCTTCCCAGGAGGAGGGCAGGGCACATCCCGCACAGGTCAGTGTCCCCACAGCTCCACTGAGCACCTCAAGCCCACCCCACAGATAAGGAAGTTGGCACGCAGAAAGAAGCCTGCTCGTCACCGGGGAGTCTGGTGTGTCACATCTCGTATTCAACACCCAGTACTCTCCGTGGAACCCCAGGAAGGATGGGGAGAGCGGGGAATTGGGGAGGAGGCCGCCTGCAGCCCTGGGGTCTCAGGTGAGACAGCAGGAGAACGGGACGATGCCATGGGACAGGCGGCAGGAAGACTGATCCGCCTCTTCCTTCGTGGGGACTTCTGAGCAGTCCCGGGAGAGGCAAGGCAGCGGGGACCAACTGTACCCAGGCAGGGAGGTAAAGCTCCAGAACACAGGGCCTGCTGCTCAGGTCGCCTGGACCAGCGACACCTCGTGGCTCCCAGCCCCTCTCCCTGGACTGCCCCCTAACCTTGGGCTACCCCTGGAGCTGCCCTCCGGCCTGGGCAGTGCGCTTCCAGCCCTCAGTCCCCCAGGCCCCCGGAGGTAGAGATTAGCAGGACTAGGGGCTGGGAGGGGCAGGGCCCACAGGACAGGGGACAGGAAGGCGGCCTTGGCGGGAGAAAGCGCCCAGCTGTCCAAGCTGTCCCCTACCCTGCCCACAGAGCCACCAGGGGAGGGGCCAGCCGGGATGACCGGGCCGGGCAAGGCTCACCTGACGTATTTGTGTGTTGGGGGCTTGGCGCAGTGCGTGGTGGCGATGCCCGAGGACAGGTATCTGTCTCTGCGCCGCTCGATGCGCCGCACGTTCACGAAGTCCCTGGGGGTGGGAGGGTTAGACCGGGACCTGGGAGCCAAGCCCAAGATCCAAGGGCAGAAGGCCTGCCTGAGAGGAAGGGCTCGGTGGTGCTCACCTGGGGGAGACCACCCCGCCCGCGGCCCCCGAAGAGACATCGTAGGAGATGAGGGTGTTGTCCTCGACTCGCTGCAGGATCTAAAGGCCATCAGGGGAGATGTGAGGTACAGCCCAGCCCAGGGCCACCCCAGGGACAGGGCCCCAGCACCTCAGGGAACCCCCAGACCAACCTCCTCTCTGCCCAGGTCCCTTTACAAAGAGCCACTCCCAGGCCCTGGGCCGGGCGCTGCCTGCGTGCTCCCTCTCCAGGAGGCGCCATGACCATCAACCCCATTTTACAGACAGAGAAGCTGAGGCACAGAGCCGTTCAATGACATGCCCCGGGTCCCCAGGGGTAACTGGTCGTGCCGGGGTGTGACTACACCTGCCCCGCCATGGCCTTGTGCCCCCGCACTGAGAGGTGGCCCGGCGGGGCCCCTGCATCGGCTCACCTGGCAGGCAGTGACGGTCTTGTTCCACAGCACCATCCTCTCGGGCTGCAGGATCACCTCCTGGTACACCAGCTCGGCGGGGCAGGGCAGGAAGGTCTGGGCAGGGCGGGCAGAGGGCTGGGCGGGGCCACATCTGCCTGGGCACAGCCGCCCTTCCCTTCTGGTGGGGAGAAACCCGCCGGGAGCCCCTCGGTCCCTTGCCGAAACCTCAGAGCAGCAGACTCCAGGGCCCCCGGGACACCGGCTTCCCTCGCTCACCTTCAGGATGAATGTCTTGCCGTGAAAGGGAACCTCGATGGTGTACACAGTGTCCCCGTATTCCTACGGCAGAGACAGGAGGGGGACAGGGAGGTGGGCGGAGGGCAGGGGGAGGGCCTGCAGGGTGGGCTGGTGGTGAAGGAATGGGCACCCTGACTGGGCAGCTTCGTAACCGCTCAGGGTGGAGAACTCCAGGAGTTTGGCGATATTCAGGCAGCCATTAAAAAACAGTGGTTCTGACAAACGTCCAGCAACGAGGAAAGAAAGGCTTTTGATGTCAAGTTAAAGGACAGAAGCACAGCGCAGCCACGACCGCGAAGAGCCATGTCTCCAGGCCGGCCAGGGCTGCCAGAGGGCCTGGCCACACAGAGAGACGGGGATGCATCCCCCGTTCTCCAAGCTCACTGCCATTGCTTTATTTTATTTTATTTTTTTTAAAGATTTTATTTATTTATTCGACAGAGATAGAGACAGCCAGTGAGAGAGGGAACACAAGCAGGGGGAATGGGAGAGGAAGAAGCAGGCTCAATAGCGGAAGAGCCTGATATGGGGCTCGATCCCACAACGCTAGGATCACGCCCTGAGCTGAAGGCAGATGCTTAACCGCTGTGCCACCCAGGCGCCCCATACTGCCATTGCTTTAGATAATGTTTTGCTCATGAAACAATACACTAGACACAGGGCCGAAGGCTGGCTTCCCCTCCGAAGCCGGAGCTGAGTGAGGAGAGCAGCGGGGAGCATGGGCACCGGGCAGGGCAGCAGGGGGAAGGCACGGTGGAAACATCCAATCCAGCCCCACCCCCTGCCAAGTGGCGACCCCAGAACCCAGCCCCCTCTCCTGGCACAGGAAAATGGTTCCAACCCAGGCCATCCTTGGGCTTCACAGGTCTCAGAAAAGCAAGCAAAAATTCTCAACACACATGGGCAGGTCAGGTGGGAGAGAGCTTTCTTACATTGTTCTTCTCAAACTTCCAGTTCTCCTCCTGGGCCAAGATCTGGTCCACCACCGCCATGGCCTCCTTCCCCTGATGGATGTACTCCCGTTCCTGGCCCGGGAGGAGAGGCAGGAAGGCATCAGCCTGGGGTCCACCACCCTGTTCGTGGCCAGTTCTTTCTCCAGATACTCCATACACATGGAGTCTGGGTTGGTCTCTCGGGCCCTGTGGGGTCCCCAGGTGCTGTGGCCGAGGCCGCTCCCCTCTGGGCCCCAGGTGTGAGGCGGCCCAGCGGGCCTGCCTGACAGTGGGACAGACGCACAGGTGCGCACTGACAGGTGCGCACTGCACTGACAGACGCATTCGGGCCGCCTGAGGTCCAGCCTCTTCGGGGAGGCCCGTCCCCACCCTGGCTGAGACCAGCACTGGCACCCTCTCTAGGGTGCCCACTCCAAAGGTCGGGTGGGAACAAGCAGCCAAATACCTGGTCAGAGAAGCTTTTCTTCCCAACGTCTTCATCGGATTCATTGTCAGACCCTGTGGAAAACAAGCACAGATGACAACAGGAAGGTGCGGGGACAGGCTGTGAGGCGGCAGCGGGTACAAGACTGCGGGGAGACAGGGAGGGGGGCGCTCACTTTTCCCAGGGAGCTGATGGAAGAAACAGAACGAACAGACCCAGCCAACCCACTCCTCATAAAGACCCTCGCTGAAGGAGTTTCCCACCCCACCAGCCCTCACCTGCAAAGGATTCTGGGGGTGAATAGAACTGGCCCTCGGAGAGAGCGCCAGAAAAGAGGAGGGGTCCACGGGCGACAGCAGCCTGGGCAGCAAGATACCCTAGGGGTGCAGACATGGGGAGTCATGCCTTAGCAGTGGGGTCCCCCCACTCCAAGCTCACCCTTAGGCTCTGGGAGGCTGTTCAGAGTTGGCAAGATAGCTCAGAGCTGGCTCTCATGCCCAAAACTCTCCTCTCTTGGGGCTGCGATGACCCTCCCTGTACCCCTTCCCCAGGACTCACATCGCTCCTCCTCGGCCTCCTGTGGTAGGACTTTGAAGTCAAGGAACCAGGTCTCCAGCCAGGCAAGGACAAAGGAGACGATAGGGAGCAGGTAGCCGAATGCCCCTTTGCTGAGCAGCTGTGGAGGGAGGGGGCTGAGCTCCACAGCAGGGGGTCACCCCAAACACAGAGTCCCCTCTTGGGGCTCCCAACTCTGGCATACACCCCACTCCTGGGACCAGCTGCCTGGGGCCCCTCTGTGGCACGTGTGTCTGAGGCAGATTAATGAGCTCTGCAGCAGGATAAACTGAAGTCAGACCGGCAGAACTTTTTGTTCTTGGGACTGCAGAGGGGCAGGGGGAGGAAGCCAGTGAGGATGAGTCCTTGGAAATACCAAAAACAGGGTTCCCCCTCACCCCAACCTGACAACAGGGACAGACGCCCCAAATCAGAGAAAGGGTCCCTTCTTAGGAGAAGCCCATCCCTCCGGCTAGAGGCCGGTCTGACCCTGAGCCACTGACCTCGGAGAGAATGACCTTGACGATGAGGAATGCACTGGACACCAGTGTGGTGACCTGCCCACGGAGGGAAGGAGGGAGAGAGGGAAATGGGCTGGGGAGTGAATCCTCCTCCGCACGGTCCCTCGCACCAGCCCCGCCCGGGCCCCTCGAGCTGCCGGGAGAGGGGCATCTTACCGCAATCACCCACCAGTGCCGGAGTCGCAGCACAGCATAGCCCAGGAGCAGTCCCGAGAAGCGGAAGAAGGCCAAGACCTGGCCGGGGGTGGGGGGTGTTGGGGACAGAGGACACACACACCATCACAGCAAGCCAATGCCTCCTGCTCCAGCTGAAGGCTGACCTCCCCCTCCTGTCCCGCTCCCCCAGGTTCCCTCTACGTGGGTGTGATGCCTCGGAGAGAATGGCTGAGTCAGTGTTTCTTGGGGGATGACTTAGGTGTGACCTTCTTGGACAGGGGTCTACTCTTCCCTCTCACACTTGAGGCTCTCTGAAGGGAGGGCCTTGATTGGGAACTTTCCGAATATATGAGGGCCCCCTGAGCATGGGAGTCAAGTCTCCCCGATCAGACTAGATTCTCAGAAGAGAATCCAGCCAGAGTCACATCCCTGCACCATCTCTGCCCCCAGGACCCCCTCCCTAAGGCCACTCACAAAGATGTCAAAGAAGGAAGTTTTAAAGTTGTAGTGGACGATCTCCTGCTCCAGGTTCTTCCGGATGCCTGTGTTGGTCTGGAAGAGGGAGATACAAATGGCTCTGCAGGCAGAACCAAGTCCCCAGGGGTGCCCTCACCTCTGGGAATGGGGAGGAGGCAGGGGAAATATGGAATCTGGAGATGATAAGCCACTGCCCAAGGAGGGTCCCAAAGCACCAAGGGAGCTCAGCCAAGGGCCTGAGACCCCAGCGCTAATACCGTTTCTCCAAGCACCCAGGCAACTCAGACGGTAGGACCTGGCTCCGGCACTGACACTTGTGGGTACACTGCCCAGGGAGGGGGAGGCTTGGAGGGCTTTGGGGCTATGGGAGGCAACAGGCCCCATGCGGGCAGGTATGGCTGGCTGACCGGGTGCTGGGAGCCTGCCTCTCACATAATCTCATCTCCCTCTCTCCACTACAGTGCTCCATCTTCCCAGCCAACCATCCATCTGGGGTGATGGGGTCCGGGGGTGGGCAATGGTGTCAGACGGAGCCCCAGGTGGCAAATCGATTAGGTTTGTGCTTAATGGGCAAAATCCATCACACTGCTAGAAAGAACGGCTAGCAACGGAGACAGTGAGCAGACTCGTCCTCACCCCTGTCCCTGCCCCAGCCACCCATACATTTCCAATGGGACTCCTGACACCTTAGCTGGGGAGGGAGAGGATCTGGACGGATACCGAGAGCCAGACTGCAGCCTGACTTCTCAGGAGGAATAGGGTGGCAGGCCTTGGCTTCTGCCAGCCCCCCTGAAGAAGGCAGGACACAAGAGGACTCTGGGGAATGCAGCCCAGGAGCCTGAAAAGTGAAGACCCTTCACAACCACCTAGACAGGAGCTTCTAATCTCTGGCAGGTGTGTGTGGCGGGTGCTTATTAAGATACAGATGTTCAGGGGCGCCTGGGTGGCACAGCGGTTGAACGTCTGCCTTCGGCTCAGGGCGTGATCCCGGCGTTGTGGGATCGAGCCCCACGTCAGGCTCCTCTGCTGTGAGCCTGCTTCTTCCTCTCCCACTCCCCCTGCTTTGTGTTCCCTCTCTCGCTGGCTATCTCTATCTCTGTCAAATAAATAAATAAAATCTTTAAAAAAAAAAAAAAGATACAGATGTTCAGACCACTGAGTCCGAATCTCAGAGTGAGCTGAGCATCTGGAATTTTTATAAAGCTCCTAAATGATTCTGGTGCTTAGAGCAGAAGCCAGCAGTCTGGGCAGCCCCCTCACTGACACAGAAATGCCCCTGCACATCCCCACCGTGTGCCTTGACCTCAAGACCACCCGGAGCCCCATGGAGTCTCATGCACCACCCACCACACTGGTCCTCCTCTTACTCCTCTTGCCCCCTCTTGGGCTCCACAGCCCCTCTGATCCCGAGCAGCTGCAGCCCTTCGGAGGGTTCCCCCTGCCTGGACACGTGCCGGCTCTGATGGCGTCCTGACTCAGGGGAGCCAAGTCCGGGCCCCTGCCATCTCTGGCCACAAGACCCTGCATGGCTCCTGTAACCCCGCCGGGGCCTTGTATCCACTGGGCAACACCCAGCCTGTTCGAGAACTAAACACATACATGATTCAAAATATGAAAATAAAACCACAAAACCAAAAATTAATCACATTTTAATTGAGTGTCTACCAAGTGAAACGTGATGGCTAACTCCACTAATGGCTAAGTCCAGCCTTCTGAACTTTTCATTACATCGGAAAACAAACTGGAGATCAGCCTTTTCTCGATTTGTAAGAATTCCCAAGTACGCACGAGGACAGCTGAGCTATTAGAGCCAGGACATCCAGATAATTTCAAAAGTAAAATTATCAAAATTTTTTCAGCTGTCTGTTGGCAAGAAAATATACATAGAATGAGAGCTGTGGGTGACTGTTAGTGCTTGCTTTAGTGCTGGGTGGGACCTTCAGAAGGAAGAGTGCCTCACAGGGCGCCTGGGGGACGCAGCTGGTTGAGCGCCCGACTCTTGGTTTCGGCTCGGGTCGTGATCTCAGGGTCGTGCTCTCAGGGTGGTGGGAAGAAGCCCCAAGCTGGGCTCTGCACTCAGCTCAGAGTCTGCTTGAGATTCTCTCTGCCCCTCCCCCTGGTCTGTGTGTGTGTGTGTGTGTGTGTGTGTGTGTGTGTGCGTGTGTCTCTCTCACAAATAAATCAATCTTTAAAAAAAAATGTTGTTGGGGCACCTGGGTGGCTCAGATGGTTAAGCATCTGCCTTTGGTTCAGGTCATGATCCCAAGGTCCTGGGATCCAGCCCCACATCGGGCTCCCTGCTCAGCGGAGAGCCTCCTTCTCCCTCTCCCTCTCTGTGACCTCTCTTGCTCACTCACTCTCTCCAGGCTGTTAAGCGGCATCTCACCGAGCATGCAGAGGCCAAACTGGGGGGCACTGGCGTTGTGTCCAAAATGGGAAGGGAGAGCTAAGAATCACCAGAAACTGGGAGTTTTTACTGGTTCGCCCCGCACTGTACCCTCTGCGTTTAGCACAGCGCCTGGGATACGGCAGGGGTTCAAAAACTGCTGAAGGAGTGAATGAATGAAGGAATGAATGAAAGGAGCCAGAGAGCAACACAGGCCAGAAAGAAGGCGAAGCTTTCAATAGTGCAACCATGGCCACTAGGCTCGCTCAGCCTTCCTCGGGAGTGGCCACTAGAGGGCAGCCTGGGGGTCTGGGTTCAAACTCTGCCCTTCTTCACCTACTTGCTTAGGGACCTTAGACGGATGTCTCCAGCCCTCTGAGCTCCCTTTCCTTTGGCAGATGAGGACGGCCGTTCTTACCTTCCCATTCTTCGTTTTACCGGGAACTCCACCCCGCCAGAGAGACCACCCTCCCGTGCAGCCGCTACCGCTAGAGTAAGGCCCAGGCGACCCCCCCGCCCCCCGCCCCAGCCTTGGGCCCACTCACGTTCAGCTCAATGATCCAGAGCAGGGAGATGAAGAGCAGGTCGAAGGTGACAAAGAGACAGAAGGTGCGGCGGACATCGGAGATGGCGCGGCGCTTCTCCAGAGGGGGCGGGAGGAAGCGTGAGGAGAGGCCCTGGCTGTGGGACAGCGATGAGCCGAGGGAGGCAACCGCGGGGAGGCTGCGCTCCAAGTCGCGGGCCAGCTCCCCAGACAGTTTGTTCATCCTGGTGGCCCCCACCTCACGGCAGGGAAGGCGGGGCCTCAGCTGTAAGGCTGCGTGCAGGGGGGTGGGGGGGCTGGGTCAGGTCACACATGTCGAGGGCTTGGAGGTCCCATTCCCCTCCTTCCCCACCCCGGGACACCGTTTGCTCCCAAATGTATCTGCCCCCTCTCACATGCCAACCCCAGGGCAGCCCAGGGCCCTCTAAGCCCAGATTCTCTCCAGCAGCCCTACTTCTGGGCTGGAGGACTTTGGGCATCTCTCTCTCTCATTCCTCTTCACCGACCACCCCCCCAAAGCCCAACCACCCCACGGTTCACCCTGGGAGGGCTCTGGGGTCCTCCCCGCTGCTTGAGGGCACAGCCTGCTCCTGCCAAGCCCAGCCCCGTGGTTCAGCCTCCGGTGCTGTCAACAGCCTGTCGGCCTGCCCCCACCCCCAGGAGAAGAGGGCCCCAAGCTCTGTTCTTTGTTTGCCAAGCACAAAGCCACATTCCCTCCCAGCAGCCAGCCCAACCCTCCCACCCCCTAATCCATGGCAACTGGGAGGGACTTCCTAGAGCAGCGTCTCTGAGAGCTCTGCACTGGGACAGCGGGTATGGAGGAAGGACATCTTGGTCCCTTCTCTCCAGCTCCACCCCCACCATCCCCACATCGGGCCCAACTACCACCCTCTCCCCTGGCGCCACAACCAGCCTAGTGGGTGAGTCTCCAGGCTGCCTCTCTCACCCTGCAGCAACACTCCTCGCAACAGCCAGAGAAAGGGTTTCCGAACACTGATCACAGCCCGCCGTTCCAGAGCGCCCCAGTCCAGGCCCTGCAGCGCAGCCCCGCCACTCTTGCCATGGCTCCTCTCACGAGGCAGGCGGGGCTCACCACCACCGCCACCCTGGCCTTCTTTTGGGTCCCTCAGTGTGACAGTGGGTCCTGCCTCCGGGCCTTGCAACTAGCTCTCCCCTCCCCAGCCCTTCCAACAAGCAGCTCAAAGTCCTCTCCTCCTCAGAGCACCCCCCCCCACCGCCCCAGGCACAGCAGTCTTGCTCTACGACAGGGACAGGCCCCCGGTGCTTGTCACTACCTGCCAGGGCCTTACTCCTTGTTCTGCCAACTCTCCTGGTGCGGGGCTTTCCCCAGCCCGGTGACGGCTGTCTCCGAGCACCTAGCGCAGTGCCTGGCCGCCCGGGGGGGTGCTGACCATTGGGCGCTCCAGAGGGTCTCCTGGTTCTCAGCTCCACGCCATGCAGCCGAGACATGGGGCAAACGCTGACAGAGAAGCAGCAGCCGCTGCCTGAGGCCAGGCCCGAGCTCCAGGCCCACAGAGCCCCAGACCCACGGCTGTGCTTCATGTCCACACAGGGCAGGATGGGGCCTTCTACTTTACAGGAGGGGCAGCTAAGACTGAAGGGGGAACGGGCTGACCCAGCCCTTGCCTGTGTGACTATGGGGCCGAAACTTATGAATGCTGGAGGTTGGGGGCCCCGGAGGACGTCCTCGCTGCCGCACAACAGACCCTAGGTCACTGCTCCAGCAACGTGCCAGCAGAGAGCCTGCAGAGGCCCTGGCCCTTGGGGTGGGGGGCGGGGAGAGAAAAGGCTGAGTCCGAGGCAGAGGGAGCTGGCGCAGGGTGGTGGTGGCCGTGCTTCCAGGGCTGCGACGGAGTCTCCCTGAATCTTCTCTCACGCCAGCACCAGAAGGCAGGTTTGGGGGCCAGTGGGAGGGGAATCCTAGATGTTGCTCTCTGATCCTGGGAAGGCAAGACCTAACCCCAGGCTCCCCCCACCCACCCCGATCTGCTATCCCATCATACTTTTGTTATGTCTACTACCTTCTGGGGCCCCTCCATCTATCAGGTCCCAAACAAGCACCCCATTCGTGACTGGCAGGGGATTCGGAGCAAGCCAGTGTGCCCATCCCTCTGGCTCCACGCAAGCCCAGTGGACAGGTGAGGACTGCTCTCAGCAGAGGCATCCGCACAAGGCCACCCCCCAACAGCACACTCTTGGGGTTGCCATGCCCA
Organism: Ailuropoda melanoleuca; assembly: GCF_002007445.2. Taxonomy (NCBI): domain Eukaryota; kingdom Metazoa; phylum Chordata; class Mammalia; order Carnivora; family Ursidae; genus Ailuropoda; species Ailuropoda melanoleuca. The sequence continues at coordinate 24,142,854 of NC_048230.1, read as the reverse complement.
GCTCATCTGGAGGCACTGAAGGAAAGCCAGGCCCAGGTCTGGAAGGAAGCAGTCAGAGAGCGGATGTGACAGGCCGCCGGCAACGGGACCCCCCCAACATCCATCAGCTGGACCGGGTGCCAGACTGAGCGCTCAGCGCATCTCTCACTGTGACGGGGCCACAGCTCCAGGGCGGGTGACATTTCCTTGTCTCTAACAGCCCTCTTATCTGCTGCCAGATCTGTCTCCATTTCTCTTCCTCCTTCCTGTCTCTCACAAACAACCTCTCTATCTTTGTGTCTCTGTGTCCCGCTCCTGTGTCCGTCTTTATGGGTCTTCCTCTCCAAGTCTCTCCCATGTGAGTCTGTCTCCACTGCCATCAGCTCAGTTTCACCCTCTCTTATCCCGTGTGTGTGTGTGTGTGTGTGTGTGTGTGTGTGTGTCTCAACTTCCCTATCCGCTTCTCTCCCTCTTCTTGATTTCACTGCAGGGTGCTATGGCTTCCCTCCTCCCAGGCTGCTCCCAAGTCTGTCTGGCGTTCCCCTGGCTTCCTCCCTCCCTGGGGACAGGACTCGGGTGGCAGCAGCCTGGTATGAGATGCCCTGGGAGCGGCAGCAGCACCGACACTCACACATGCAGACATCCTTGGTGAAGCAAGAGACGCAGATGGGGACTGAGAGCAAAGGTGTTGGGGGAGCCCCGGAGAGCTGCAGACACAGGGGTGAGTGGGAGCCAGGCACGGGGCCTCAGAAGGAGGGCTGGGGGCAGCTGGCCAAGAGGCAGAGAGAGGGGGGTTCTAAATCACCCTCTACCATGAAAGCTGCTCAGAATCCAAAGAAGCAAGAGCTTACAGAGTAGGAGGAGCCCCGGTCAGGAATGAAGACCTGAACCCCAGTCCTGGGGCAGCCACTAACCCCAAGTAACTGGGCAAGTCCTCACCAAGCCCCCGTTTCTTTATCTGGGGGAAAAAGTCAGTGGTTCTTCCAAACGCCCTTCTTCAAGTAAGACAAATTTAAAGAAAGGAAAGAAAGGAAGGAAGAGGAAGGGAAGGGAAAGGGGAAAGGGAAGGGAAAGGGGAAAGGGAAAGGGGAAAGGAAGGGAAGGGAAGGGAAGGGGAGGGGAGGGGAGGGAGGACCGAACCTTACTTGGAATCTTAATAGAGAAGAAAGATGAAAACAGGACTGCTATGGGTCCTGCCACCGAAGGTGGCCACAGAGAGCCCCCCTGGGCAGCCAGTCCTCAAACCCAGGGGCACCCCAGCGGCACCTCCTTGGGTCCAGTTTTAAATCTGCCCACTCAGATGACGTGAAAAGGTCTCTGAGATCCATCAGACCTCCTGCCAGTCTACAAGGTAGAAATAATCTCGGCCTGGAGCTGCCCTGAGCGGTCCCCAAAGCACTTGTTCTCCGATCCCCTGGCCCTGGGGGTGGCAGGTGGCAGCCGCCAGCAGAACTGTGAGGCCTGGCCTCCACCTCGCAGTGCCCCCCATCCTGCTGAGGGGAAGGCAGGAATGAGTGCTGTGGGCTGGAGATAGCAGGGTTGCCACCCGGCCCCCTGGGATCAGCACCCCCAGCCCCGCCCAGCGGTCGGGAGTGGAACAGCATGTGTGGGGTGAAGGAGTCCGCTTGGGGCTGGCTGCAGACTGGACACTCGCTCAGCGTGTTTTAGGAGAAGATGAGCCGCTCAGGCTTGGGGAAGGGGGTGAAGAAATTGGAGGTTTGATCATCCCAGGTGGCAAGGGAAAGAGGGGTGAGGAGGAGGGGGCAATCCACCCTGGATTACTCCAGGTCTTCCAGCTCCTGGAGCAAAGGGGAGAGGCGGGCATGGGCCCCCAGGGCCTGCCAGGCCTTCTCTTACCCCAGGAAATGCCAGTACTGGCCAGACTGCAAGAGGAGCTTTCGGTTAGGGTCCCAGACCCAGGGTAGACAACAGGAGGCAGCTGACATCGTAGAAAGAGAGCTGGACTCTGAGGTCAGGGTTCAAATCTCAGTCTGCCCTTACGAGCTGTGCAATCTGGTGCAAACAGCCATTCTGAGACCCGGTTTCCTCAGATGCATAAAATTAAGGCAACATTAATACACTTAATGCCTTGGAACCATGTCCTTAAAAATGGTTAAATGAGGGAACGTCTGGGTGGCTCAGTAGGTTAAGTGTCTGCCTTCAGCTCAGGTCGTGATCCCAGGTTCTGGGATCGAGCCCCGCATCGGGCTCCCCGCTCGGCAGAGGCTGCTCCTCCCTCTCCCTCCACCCCCACCCCTCATGCTTTCTCTCTCGCACACGCGCACGCTTGCTCTCTAGTAAGTAAATAAATAAATAAAACCTTTTTTTAAAAAAGGTTAAAATGGTAAATTTTATGTTCTGTATATTTTACCACAGTAAAAAAAGCAACACCAATTGCTACCTCCTAGGGCTGGCATGTCTGTACGTGTCAGGAAGAGGTGTGGCAGACGCTCGGTCAGTGGTGGTTGAATGGAACGGCTGGTGAGGCCATTCAGGTAAGGGGGGAATTGTGTGTGCGTGTGTGTGTGTCGGGGGGCTTACACACTACAGCAACATATCATGAAATCATCCAAAAGGCCTGGGTTCAAATGTGAATTCCTCCACCAGGTGACCCAGGGCAAGCTCTCTTAAGCCAGGTTCCCTGTCTGTGTATAAAATGGGCCAAGTCTGGGCGCCTGGGTGGCTCAGTTTGTTGAGTGTCTGCCTTCGGCTCAGGTCATGATCCTGAAGTCCCAGGATGGAGCCCCAACATCAGTTCCCTGCTCAGCGGGGCGTCTGCTCCTCCCCTCCACCATGCTCTCTCACTCGCTCTCTCAAACAAATAAATATAATCTAGGAAGGAAGGAAGGAAGGAAGGAAGGAAGGAAGGAAGGAAGGAAGGAAGGAAGGGAGAAAGGAAGGAAGGGAGGGAGGAAGGAAAGAAGGAAGGAAAGAAAGAAGAACGAATGGGCCAAATCATTCCAGCTCCAGGCACAGGTGAATTCCCAGGCCGGGGGTGGCGGCAGGAAGCGGGGACTGTCCTGGCTCCCTGCACAGGCTCTCAGGGGCAGTGCCAGGACTGGCCTTCAACACTACCACTCCCCGCTGGTGCCCAGCCCCGCTGCAGTCACCCCCCGGCCCCGTTCCCCATTTCCACAGCTCTTAGGGCACAGGGCACAGATGGGGTCCTTGCCAGCTCTCAGTCACAGCCCAGACCAGAAGCTCCAGCCACCTCTGCGGCTCAGCACCACAAATGCCCGCAGTTCTCAGCTGGCGCTCCCCGGCCGAGGCAAATCTACGATTTAACAATGCCACATACTCAATGGACAAGCCTCAGAGGCTATCAGGAAACTGGGGACACCTGTCCTGACCCCGCGATCTGGGGCATCAAAGGACACAGTGATACATGCAAACAGGGCCTGCCACCACACAGTAAAGGCTCCGCGGACATCAGCTCCTGCTACCACGGTCACCTCAGAGGCTCCCTGCCCTTTCCCAGGCCCCGACCTCCAACAGAGAGCCGGCCCAACGGGCCCAGGCCCAGCTAGAGCTCACTCTGCAAAGCTATGCTCAGTGATCCCAGGGTAGGGGGACCAAGTCTCATCTGTATCCAGAAATGACCCACATTTCTGGGCAGTGTGGCTTCTCCAAGCCTTCTCTCGAGGCCGATGGGACAGCAGACACAGGTTCTCAACCTCTCCCTCACTCCGTATTCCTCAGGAAATGTGAGCACTGGCCTCACACTGGTCTTGGAGGCTTCCCAGGGGGTCTCTATCTCCATACAAATCAGGAGGAATCAGTAAAGCTGAGAAAGAACTAGACTCCAAGCCCAGAGAAGTTTCAAACCCTGGATTCCCGCTTTACTATCGCTGAACCTCTCTGTGCCGCAGTTTTCTCCTCTGTAAAGTGGGGATAACAACGGCACCTATGTCTTACAGATGTTATAAGGATTATACACCTTATTAAATTCAGTGGCCTGGAACAGTCCCTGACAGTGATCACTGCATAAGGATCAGCTAGGACGACATCCCTGTCTCTTCTTTAGAGGAAGACATAGTCATGGGCTCTGACTGCCTCAGTCAGATGGCTTCAGGCCAGGACTGGGGCTGTTCTGGGTCAAGCCACCCCTATAATGCCCAGGTGAGTGGAGAATCCACAGATGGCCAGGAGGCCAAGGCTCTTGGTGTGGAAGACGGTGGTCTTGGACTGTGTCCTGCCGCTGGTCAGCCTGGGAGGGAGCTGGTTCAGGGAGGGCAGGATAGCAGATCAAACAGGACCATAGGGGCGCCTGGGTGGCTCAGTCTGTTAAGCATGCGCCTTCAGCTCAGGGTGTGATCCCAGAGTCCTGGGATGGAGCCCCGCATCAGGCTCCCTGCTTAGTGGAGAATCTGTTTCTCCCTCTCCCTCTGCCTGTCTCCCCCTACCCCTCGCTTGTACTCTCTCTCTCTGTCAAATACATAAATAAAATCTTTAAAAAACAAAAACCAAAACCAAAAAACACAGGACTGCAAGCCATCCTGAGGAGCCAGCACAGAAGAAACAAACCCGGTCTAGCGTGGCCTGTGGTGGCCCCCTGCGGACACCCCTCCTTTATTCCTCACCCCCCCCCAGGAGCTGTGAGGTGAGGATGGGATGGAGGAGACAAAAGGCTGGAGAGGCCTGCCCACGGTTCCCCGGTTCCCCGGGCAGGATGGGGCAGAGCTGACACCAGGGCCTCTGCTGGCCAGGAAGCCAGGTGTCAAAAGACCCCAAAGAGCTCTATGGCCACCCAGCGAGAGCCTGTGGAGGGCCCAGCACCCTCCCTTCCACATCCAAACCACCAGCAAATCTTATTGGCTCTTCCTTCAAAATCCAGCCAGTGTATCTGCCCACTGCCCACGACCACTATTACCGTCACCCGTCCAAACCATCTCCTCTCACCTGCTGCAGCTTCTGACCACCTCCTTGTCCTCATCCCAAGTCTGTTCTCGACACAGCAGCCAGAGAGATCCTGGCAAAAGTCAGGCTTCACCTCCCCAATGCTGCAAACTTCCAATGGCTTCTAGCTCACCCTGAGCAAAGGCTGAAGTCTCCATCCTGGCCTACAAGCCCCCTGCTCCCCAGCCTCTTCCCCGGGAACCCTCTGCTCCAGCTACACTGGTCCTTCTCTGTTCCTTGGACATATCAAGCATGCTCCATGCCCCCATCCCAGGAACCTTGCACCTGCTGTCCTGTCTGTCTGAAGTCCCCACCCCCACCCCCAGGTCTCTGCAGCGCTCCCTCCATTCTGGTCTCTGAAAATGTCCCTTTGGAGAAGCCTTCCCTGAGCTCCCTATTTAGCCCCCACCCTTGATCCCCTTCCCTGCTTTACTCTTCTTCACAGAGCTTAACACCCCAGACATAGTATACGTTTACAGGTCTGCGTTTACTGCCTGTCTTCTCCTTTCGGACTGCAAACTTCACAAGAGCAGGAACCCTTCCTGCCCCCCGCTCTGCTCCATGCTGTGTACCCAGCACCCACAGCGGTACCAGGCTTTCAGAAGACACTCAGGCAAAGTGTGGAACAACTATTTACGCCCTTCCCTACAGCAGCCTGAGCGCAGGTAAGCGTGTCCACAGCCCCGTCCAACCCTGAAGGAGCAGCCCTCCCAGGCGGACCGTCTCTCTGGAGCTGGACTCCGCCCTCTGCTGGTGCCTCGCCTCAGGTAGAGTCCAGGCTCCTTCCCCACCAGCAGGCCAGGGGAACTGGTTTCCTGGGCAACCTCAGGCATGGTGACTGCTCCCCTCCCTTTTCCTGGGCACCAACTTGCAGGGAGAAGACTGGACGTAAGCTAAGTTCCTCGGACAGCGAAGGTCAAGAAGAAAGAAGGACAGGCTCCCTGGGAGAGACCCCAGCACTCCTCTCCTGCCATGGGGGTTGACACTCCTCCCCTTCCCCATACCCTCCTGACCACTGGCTGCGCCCAGGACACACCATGGCCGAAAGGTCTCCCTTCTGTGCCTCCACTTCCCTCCACTTCTGAATTCTGGAATGACCTCCTCCCCCTAGGAGAGAACTCCAATTCTTCAGAGACCAGTTCAAACGCATTTCCTGGGCAAAGCTCTACCTCACCTTCTGGCTCCCCCAACCCCAGCCCTCGGGACTCGGGCTCAGCACTGCCTACACTTAAGACTCAAAGTCATCTTTCCTTGAGCCCTTTAGGCCTGGGTCACAGTGCTTGGCCATGGCACATGTCCAGGAAGTTAACTGGTCTGTGGGTCTCTAATGTCCACCCTGGAACGGGGAAAAGGGCATGAGTTTGGGGACTGGGCATCAGACCTGGACTCAAAAGCCAAAGGCCATTCGTTACTAGGCTGTGAGCCCTTGACTAAATCACTGAGTCTCCGTGAACCTCAGTCTCCTCATCTATAAAATGGGGATAGTACAGTGATCACAGAGCTATTGAAAGGACTAGAAATAATACATGCGAAGTGTCTGTGCGTAATTAACTAGCTATTACCGCTATGGCGTTAGAGGCAGGGCCTGGGCCAGGCATGTGCAACAAGGCACTCTGTCCAAACACGGTCCCATATGCACAGCCGGATTTAAAGATGGGCCCTGGCCTCAGCAAGCTGACCCAGGATGGCACATGCCAGGCTCCATTGTACTTCTGGGCTCAGCAGCCGGGGCCACCAGCCCTGGCACAGTTGGCTTATTGGCTCCTACCCTGTCCCACTGAGAGCGAGTTTGGGAAATTCCCTAGAGAAGGGGGACTTTAAGGAGACGAGGACACAAACCGGGCTCCATTTCTCCTTTCCTTCTGGAGAAGTGGAAAGGGGAAGAGTCAACCCAAAACAGAAAGTACATTCATCACTGTGAGCACTGCCCCCTCCAGCCCGGACCTTCTGACCATACAGCTTACTGAAAAACCCTAATAGACTAAGGTCTCCTCAGTTCCCCTGCCCCGGCCACGTGCCAGGCCCTGTGAAATGTCCGGGATGCCTTGGCTCTGTGATTACACGATCCCTGCCTACTCAGGGGCGGGTGAGTCAGGCCCCACACCCCCTTAGTGCTACTGGATAAAACTTGGGAGCTAAGGAGGTCAAGTTCTCAAGGTCAGTCGGGAAAGGGCCAGTCATCTTCCGGACAGATCTCAGTCCTATCAGCCCACTCAAGGGCAGGCTCCACAGGCCAAAGGGGGTTCAGCACAGACCCCTGCCAGCACCAGCTCTGACCAAACAAAAGCCACGGTCAGCCTCTCCCCGGGCAGAAAAAGTTCACAAGGATACACAACTGGTCAGATGGGATGCCTTGCTTGTCCCTTGTCTTACAGATGTGGCAGCCATCCCTTGGGGGGAGGGGGGCCTGGGGTACCGAGGCAGTTGCTCAGAGACAGCTGTGGACCTGGAGTCAAGAGACAGTTCTTGAAGTTCCTGCTGAGTGACACTGACCTTACTTCCCTCAAGTCCCAGTTTTCTCATCTGTAAAATGGAGCCAACAATCTCTATCACTCGAGGGAACAAATGCGAGGTGACAAATGCACAGGCTTCTTGGTCTCACCCACACCTCCTCCCCAGTCTAGGTGTGTGAGAGCTCAGTTTAATGCGGAGCCCGCGCTAGCATCTGGGAATATTCAGGGGCTCCCCGGCTGGTGGGGGGGAGGCTAACCCAGAAATAAAACACGTGCCTCACTGTAATCAGCACTTTCAGGGAGGAACAAACAATGGACCGTGGGCTCTCAGAGAAGGGAGCATCTGACCCAGGCTGCAGTGGGTGAGGTTGGGAAAGCCACAAAGAGGAGGAGCCATCTGACCCAGGCCTTGAAGAATCCCCATGTATCAACCATAGGCAGGGAAGAAGAGCATTCCAGCCCGGCAAAATGGCATGAGCAAAGGCCCAGACTCTGGTCTAAAGCATAGGCCCAGCCCACAAGCTTGCAGGCTGACCAGCCCAGGGGCCTTCAGACCCCACCCTGGGCATGGTCTCCACAGGCTCTTAAACCAAGGGGACACTTCCTCATGGCCAAGCGAGGAAAGGCATCCCCAACCTCAGCAGACGAGGCTGCCTCCACCCTCCTGCCCATCGTAGCCCTCCCCCTGCAAGGGCTCTGGTCAGAGGACCCAGCTGCCCATTCTCTGAGTCTACCCTGGTTTCTGCCTCTCTCTGTTAAGTTCGTCCTCTGGCCCTAAGGTCCCTCACTAATTGTCAGCTCTTCTGAGAAGCCATTCTTGGTCCTTCTTTCCCATGGGTTTCCAGAGCTCTGTGTACATTTCTATAGAAGTAATGCTTGCCATGTAACATTCATTCATTTCCAGAGTCATTTCCTAAGCAGACTAACATCAGGTCTGGGTCTTTTTCATTCTTGAATCCTCATTCAATAAATCCAGATTGTGATCCCCATACCCTCCACCCCAGCATTTCATTTATTGACAAAAAGCCAGGCTTTGGGGCTCTGGGACAGAATGAGAAGTCAGCCACATCGACAATCCTCAATTTATGAAATTAAAAATCACAACCACTGCTCTATAACGTTCTTATATAAGCAACAACAGCTAACATTTATTGATTGAGCATTCATGTGCTGATTTAAACCTGTATGTGTATACATTATTTCATCTAATCCTTACAGTAACTCTACAAGGTAGCACATTGCTACCTCCATTTTACAAATGAGGAAACTGAGGCACTTTCTTCATCAAGGTCATAAACAGTATCAGAACCCACAAAGTCTGATTCGGGAGTCTGTATTCTTAACCACCGTTCTAGTATGGACAGGGTGTTACAGGGATGCAGGGGGAAGTTTTAAATCTTGGGGGGTTGGGGGAGGAAGTCAACCCAGAGGTGGTACTGCCTGAGCTGAGCACTGAGAAGGACAAGTAGAAGGTAGCCTGGCAGATAAGAGGAGAAGGGGCTTCCCAGGCAGAGGGGCTGGTGTGCAAAGGCATGGAGAAACAAAATCGCGAAGTGTGGGCAAGCAGATCCAGCAGCGCCATGTTACTGGACTTTAGGGCTCACTCAGGACACTGGCAGGAAAGAGGTTGGAACCCAGACAGCACCGTAAATTGTGACAGGGATGCAGCTTTTTCTCACAAACAATGGGAAGCCAGCAAAGGGTTTTCAGCAAGGAAGTAAGGCTATGAGACTTGTGTTTTAAAAGGATGGCACCTGGCTGGCTCCGTCGGGAGTTTACTTAAAAAAAAAAAAAAAAGGGATCATAAGAGTTAGTTTGGAGACTGGGTTGCAGGCAGCCATGATTGGAAGTTGCTGGTAAGCCACTGCAGTTACCCTGGTGAGAAACACATCAAGGTGGTACCAGAAGAGATGGAGGTCCAGGACCAGGCTTCCAGCATGTTCAGGAAGTTAGCTGGATCGGGTCACCCCACAATGAGGGAATTGAGGGAGGAGAGAAAGCGTAAGATAATTTCCCGGTCTCGCGCTGGGATGCGATGGCAGAGGAAGAATGCGTTTGCAGGGGAGAAAGAGCAGCTCAAGAGAGCTGCAGCTGAAGTAGAGCTGTCCACCGGGAGCTGGCCGGCCAAGTCTGGGGCTCCAGGGAGGGGCTGCGCTGAAGAAAGGTCGATGTGGGTGCCTTTCGGGTATCTAAGTGGTGTAAAGCTGAAGCCATGAGAGTGGATGAGACCATCAAAATTTAGTGTACAGAATGGGGGCTGGGCAAGAGATGAGAGTGGGAAACGGTACATCCACTGTCAGAACAGTAGGAATAAGGAGATCCAGACACCGAGGACGCCAAGGGGGAGGGGCGTGTCAATTATATCAATTAGGAACGAGTGTCACTGGTGTTATGCACCTCTAAGAACTCAAGAAGCATTCTTTAAAGGGCCCTTTTGATGTCAGTTAGGGAAGTCATTCACTGCCGTTTTCAAAGGAAGTTGGGGGAGAACGGATGACAGTGAGACGCAGACCTACCGGAACGTGTCGATGTTTTCCTCCTCTTTCAGAGCCCCTGCCCCCTGCCCATATCCAACTCCCGTCCCCCACTACCCAGATTTCGTGCCTCGCCTCTCCCCTCAGAGTGAAGAGCGAGGCTCTGGAGGGCGATCCGGGACGCCCTCCCCGGGCGCTCTCGGGTGGGCGGGGCCGCGGAGGGTCACCGCCGGAGGGTCACCGCCGGAGCCCCCCGAACCCAGCGCCGGGGCGAATCTAGGCGGAGCGGAGAAAGGGGGCGGAACCTGGGACGCGGCGGGTGCGGGAAGGGTCGGACGGAACCAACAACGGACGCCGGGCCGGGAGGCGGAATCCGCTGACAAGACACAGCCCTCGTACCACCCGGCCCCAGTGACCTCTCCCGGACCCACCTGTTCCATGTCAGCCACCGCCCAGAGTCTTCCGGCCCCAGCCGCAGTCCGGCTGGGAAGCCCCGGTAGCGCCTCCGAGCGGAACAGGATCTCCCGGCCGCGCCACTTCCGCCGCTGAGCCCGCCCCCTGCTGCGAATGGGGCTGTGCGTAGAATGCAGCCCCGCCCCTTCGCTTCAGTCTCCGCCCCCAAGCCCTTGGGCCCCAGCCGGAGGGCGGGAAGTGGGCACTGCAGGAGAGGGTCTTACTAATGGTGGGGGAAATGGGAAAGAAGCCCAGGAGCGTCATCGTTGTTGGGCCACAGAGGCCTGGCACTGTGGGGGGGAAAAGGGGAACTTCCCGAGGGGAGGCCTTTGGGGCTGGGGGTAGGTCCCTTTGGAGAAACCCAATTACTCTTGAGAGTTCTTTTCCCTCCCTGCCCCGTTCAGCCATCCCTAGCAGGATCTAGTACTTCTGTGGTCCTTCCTAAGAGTGCTCTGAACTTGTCTGCAGGAAAGACCCAGACTAGAGGACCGGACACTAGAGTCCAGGTGGCCACGCACGAGGTCTTCCACATAGGGGAAACTTCCCCCTCCTCCCTCTCCTTTCCCCTGAAAGAGAAGTCTCAGCACGGTTATTTACAAAGATTTATTTATTACGGCACAGGAGTGGTTCAGGCCTGGAGTCAGGGAAGAGCGGAAGGGGGCAGAGCAGCTGGAGGACAAGGAGAACCTGGCTTCCCCACCGTGCGCCCCCCTAAGGACATATACTAGGCGGCATTCCTGGCATCAAAGCACAAACAAAACGCAACAAAGCAGCCTCTGCTAGTCCATCTTCCAGGCACCCAGGCTGGGGAGCAGGGGTGATAAGGGGAAGATTTCCAAAATGTCGAGGTTGAGGAGAAGGATGCCTGAATCCTGGGCCCTGGTAGAAGCCAGAGAGAGGGGTGGTAACTTGAAATCCCCCATAGGAGAGGGGATGGAGAAGGATCTAAGGGCACCTACAGGTTCTCAGTACCCTCTTTCCCCAGATCTTAGGGTCCTGCCCTGTGGGTTTCCTGTGCCCAGGAGAAGGGTCTGGGAAGTAGAATTGTGGAGTATAAACCTTTGCCCCCCCCTTACTGGATTATCCAATGCAAACTCTCTCACATCCCGCCTCCCTCTGGGTAAATGGGGGAATGACTGGCAGGGTTAGGCATCAGGCAGCAAGTGCCCAGGGACTCTGGGCATCAGCCAAGGGTGGGCAAACAAGCAAACACAGACCAGCCTTAAGTCTTCTAGAAGTCAGAAGCCACAGCCCTAGCGAGTGAGGGGGAAGGGTACAAATAGGGTGGGGACAGAGTGGGTTTCTGGGGAACAGCATTGCCCCCTCCACTTCCTTCTGAGCGATGCCCGGCCGGGTGCCTATGTGCCAGGCTCGGGGTGGGCGGGGCGCTGTGGCTCCTCTCCAGGCTCTGCAAGGCAAGCGGAGGGACTCAGGGCTTGGCCACGCCCATAAAAAAAATCCCAACCCCGGCTCCCCATCCGCCACCACCGAGCCTCACCGTTTAGTGCCGGGTCTTCCACCTGTTCCTTGGAGCTTCCATCTCTCTGGGGCTCATCCAGAGGGGGTGGGCGCTCCCAGGGTCCTTCCAGACCCTGGCCACAAGCTGTCTTCTGCCCAGCTGGGGATGGGAATGAAGGGATAAAAACACTGTCTCTAAGTATCCGTTCAGCGATCCTGGAGCAGGAGCTGGGCCTCTCTGATGCCAGAGGCGAAGCTTTCTGAGGGCATCATGGTATAATGGAGAGAACGCTGGACCAAGAACGCTCCCCCAGTGACTAGCTATACGAGTTAGATAAGTCAGTTATTACCGCTCTGAAGGAGACCGTGAGAAGGAAATTGCGTAGATCGCCTTAAATAAGATAATAGTTAATATGCTGACCAGACCAGCGCCGGCACTCCAGGAGTAGTGCCAATTGATATTTCTCCTTGGTAGTCTTATCATCTGACCCTCCGCCCTGCAGCTTTTCCAGAGGGAACAGTCTCCTTGCTTCCTCTTGACCTGTCCTAAGGGTCTCGGCGGGAGTTGACTCAACTTCCATCTGGAACTTTTGCTCCAGCGTTGTTACCCCACTGCCAGAGACATAGAGAGGAGGGCCAAGCCATTTTGTTTGAGTGCAAGGGCTGGACACGGCAAGCAGGGGTGGTCGACTGTTTCTCATCCCCATAAATAATGGGACCAGAAAGTTTAACATGCACCGGGAAGGAGAGAGACGGCACAGCCTTCCAGAGATAAGCATGGAAAACACAGCCATGGGAGGGGCAGAGATCTTTCTGCCTCGGAATTCTCTGGGCCTTGGGACCCTCTGTGGAGATTTCTGGATCTGGGGCCTCCAGCTCTGAGGCCTTTTGTGTAGGTCTTAGGCCCCTCCTTGATCCCTCTTCCCAGACAGTTGGAGTTGGAAGTGCGGAAGACTAGGTTGGTTCTTGAATCCTAAATTCTCCATCTAGACACTAGAGGGCACCCTCTCACCTCCAGCCCAGGAAATAAAAGGGGGAGAAGCCGCCACAGGGTCCTGGGGAGGACTGAGGAACCAGCTCTTTGCCTCCCAGCAGAAACCACATCCTACGTTTAAAAACGCAAGTAAGGGGCGCCTGGGTGGCTCAGTCATTAAGAGTCTTCCTTCGGCTCAAGTCGAGATCCCAGAGTCCTGGGATGGAGCCCGCATCCGGCTCCCCGCTCAGCGGGAAGCCTGCTTCTCCCTCTCCCCCTGCTGATGTTCCCTCTCTTGCTGTGTCTCTCTCTGTCCAAAAAATAAATAAAATCTTTAAAAAAATAAATAAATAAAAATAAAAAATAAAAACGCAGGTAATGGGGGCAGTGGACCCTTAGTTCTCTATCCCTGCATCTCCTGTACCCCTCACAGCCATGGACGGGAAGTCTTTTCTTGGGTCTAGCCTCAAACCTCATGTGGCCTTGCCGGAATTCTTAGGGAAGAGAGGAGGTACTAGGGACGACTTGAACGGGAGTGGGACTGGGTCAGGATGGGAGTAGGCCAGGTATCCAGTTCGGCACCTGTGGGTGGGAGGATGGGGAAGCTTACATGTGTGAAAAGCTGTGAAGTGGGAATGGTGCCCCAGGACCCTCGAGGAGGACCTCACCTAGCCCATGCTGGTGGGACCCAGGCTTCCCCGCCTTCTGCTTACCAGGGCCCCTGCAGCCCTTCAGGACTTCAGCCTGGCTGTCCTCCTCCTCCTCCTCCTCTTCGTCATCGTCGTCCTCCTCCTCCTCATCTTCCTCTCTCGGGTAGCCCAGCTCCCTCAGCTCCCCCAGCTCATCCTCTTCCTCCGAGGCCTGGTTCTCGTTCAGGTTGCTGATGGACTGCAGGTGAGACTCGGCAATGCGCTGCACGGCTGGCACAGGGGGCCCCGGGAAGACAAGGGTGAGCCAGGCCAGGAAGCGGCCCACGGAGCTGGAGGGGCATGCGCCCCAGCTTCCCAACTGCCTTCCTGCGGCCTGGGGCACAGCTAGCCCCCTCAGGGGTCTAGTTCAAACACTAAAGGTCACAGGTCAGTCTGCTGGGGGCCAGACTAGGGCAGAAGCAGCAGGGGGTAGAGCCTTAATCCTGTTGAGCTCCTAAGCTGTCCAGGGATGCGGACCTCCTCTGAGGCCCAAACCATAGGGTGCCAAGCTGGACAAGACCAGGCAGGTACAGCTGCAGCTGAACATTCCAGGGCTGGGGGGCTCACTTCTCCAAGGACCCCGTACTGGAGACGGTGTCCACTAGCTACAGCCCCGGCAAGAAGGCATGGGACCCGTGGGCCAGGGCCTGCGGGATTAGTCCCCGTCGGTTTCTAGCGGAGTGGCCAGATTGCCTAGGGCTCGTTGCTTACTCCAATCCTCCTGGCCTTGGTCCCCACCCCCTGGCACTGCCCCTGTCATAGATGCCACTCCACACATCTCTGCCCCAGGTGCAGAGGTAGGAACAATTCGGAGACCGAGAATATAATCATCTACAGCCAGTGAAGTTTGTGCCTGGGGATGTGGCGTGCTCAGACGCAGCCCCCACAATCTTGACCCACATCCCCAAGCTTCCAGCTCCCTCTGTGGTGACCTAGAAAGCAGCAAACACCACCCACCCCCCCAACACCACCAAGGCCTGCTGGGATAGGGCCTAGGAAAGGAACAGTGTGGGCAGCTGAGGAGAAGTTTCCAAAAGATGGAAAGGCCCAGGGGGTTAGGAGAAAGGGGCCAGGGCTGGGGGATTCTGGGGGAATGGGGGGTTGACCGGACGCTGTGAGGAGTGGCAGGGGCAGAGGCGGCAGGGGGACCAGGTGGGATTTAAGAGCGCTTGGGTAGCGACCTCACAGCTCACAGACTGGGATGCTGACAAGCTAGGGGCCGGAGCTGCTACAGCTCCTTCTCGGTAAGCAGGCGGCCCCTCCCCTCAGAAAGCCCAGAGGGGTAGCTCCAGGCTGGAAACCTCTGGTGCAGTGAACAGGGCACCACACTCCTGCCAACTTGGGACGGACACAGAGGGCACATTGTGTGTGCACACTGCCCCTCCCTGCCCCAGGCTCCCAGCCCAGTGCCTCCCGCTGGCTCTGGGCAAGCTACCCAGGCAATAAAAATGCAATAAATCACCCTGCCCTGGCCTTGGGGACGCGGCAGAGCTTCACCTTGAGCCAAGTGTGAGAGCTCGGCCTTGGAGAGTCCCCCTCAAGCCAAGACCCAGTGTTGTCCACCCTCCCCTGGAGGCCCTCAGCTTCTCCCCTTACAAACCCCCAGCCCTGCCAGGAGCTCTCCCTGCCCAGAAAGGGGCTGAAGCCTGCAAAACAGGGTCCTCCAGGTACAGAAGGGTCCTCTGAGGGTTGGGGGGAAGGGAAGAGAGGAGGTGGCTGCTCCAGCAACCCCCAGTTGGGGGTGGGGGGGAGGTGGCGGCGGCGGTGAGAGTTTAGTTCCTGAACCACAGTGACAATAGGTGTGCAGAGCCCGCCCACCCCGCCCCTGCTGGCGCCCTGGGAGCAGCCAGTGTGCTGCACCTCCGCTCGTGCCTCTCTGGGCTCTCTGGGGTCTCCCCCTCGCCCTCCCAGCTGTCTTCTTCTCTATCTGTCCCCATTACTGGGGTTCTGGACCCCCCCAACCTGAGTCTCCCTTTCGAAGCCGGAAGGTCCCCAGCACAGCCCGCAGACTGCCCTGCCTCTCCCAACTGCGACCCTGCTAAGGTGCGGCCCAAAGGGGCAATGGCGGCGGGAGCCCATTTCTAGCCCTTGCAAGGTACCCGGGAAACCTCTTGGCCCTATCCACTTCTCCATGCTCGTGACCAAGAGCCCAAGGGATGGCTCTCGGCCCTCACATCCACTCAGCCCTCCCCCACCCAGGGTAGGGAGGAGACAGCTCTGTTCTCTCCTGAGAAGATGCCACCACCTCCCTCGTGCCTCCTTCAGGGGCAGGCCTTCCCGCACATCCCTACAGGTGGGAAGTCCTTCCAGGTGCTGTACCCACTGCCCACATGCTGTCCCTTCCTCTTTCTGTCCTGGGGAGGAGAAAAAATGCCCTTGCCCTTCTCTCTTCTCCTCCCAGCCTCTCTCTGCTCTAACCCCGGCAGGCAGGCTGACAGGTAGGCTGACAGGTGCGCCTGTTGACCTTGGCGAGTGCTGGGAACTCATTAAACCCACCCCCTCTGAGGGAGCTCCCAGCACACCCTTCCGGTCTCCTCCCTCCACGGGAGGAGGGGGCTGGCCAGGCAGGAAGAGCCTCAGGCCAGGGCTGAGGTGGGGGTGGGAAGGCATCCTTTGGCTTAGGTAGGAAGAGACCCTTCCCACTCCCTCAGCTCCATGCCCTCTCCTCCCGGTGTAGGTTCCCCAGCTTTGCCACTGGAAGCCAAGTCTCCAGGCGAACTCTGTGATTTCACCCCTCCTCCCCCATGCACATTTCCTTTCCTCTTCCTAGAATGCCCTTCCATGACTTGCCTGCCTGTTGAATCCCTACTCATCCTTCAAATCCAGGCTTAACCCTCCTCTCATCTGTAACTCGCTAAGACCCTTTGAAGCAAAAAGCCCCAAGAGGATGGGGGCCAAATCTGACTCCTCCAATTTTGCCCAATGCCCACCAGAGAGGCCTGGCACACGCTAGGCGTTCTCAAGTGTGTGCTCTAGGAATGACTTGTATTTCAATATCGAAAGGAGAAGCAGGACCAAGCAGCAACCAGTTTGCCGACCTGTGGGAATGTTCTTCCAGGGGGAGAGGGGAGCAAGGGCTGCACCTGGAGAAGGTGCTGGTTGGGGAGGGGGGGCCAGAAGGTGGTCTGGCACACACTTGCAAAGAGGAAGTACAGAGCTGAATGTCTTTATGTTGATGATACTTGCCATTTTAGGCCAGCCGCCTCTTTCAACCCCACAACCTGATTTGAAGGCCCTCAGCCACCCCTTTCAGCCCCTGCGCCCATCTTTACAAGGGCAAATTAAGAAAGCTCTGGATCCATGGAGCGCCTGGGTGGCACAGCGGTTAAGCGTCTGCCTTCGGCTCAGGGCGTGATCCTGGCATTATGGGATCGAGCCCCACATCAGGCTCCTCCGCTATGAGCCTGCTTCTTCCTCTCCCATTCCCCCTGCTTGTGTTCCCTCTCTCACTGGCTGTCTCTATCTCTGTCGAATAAATAAATAAAATTAAAAAAAAAAAAAAAAAGAAAGCTCTGGTCCCTAAGTAGTGGTTGGGGTAGACAGGACAGTCCCTCCCCACTGACAAAAGCTCCACATTTCACCTCCTTCCCCCAATGTCAGCACAGTCCCAGGGGGTCAAGGGGCCAGCCACACTGATGGGGGGGGGGAGTACCTTTCAGCGAGGGGGGTGTGTAGGCACATGGGTTGGGTCTCTTCGACTTGAGGTGGTGCCCCTCTCCTGAGGCTCTCTGCCAGGGTAAGTGCCAGGTTAAACAGGCTCACCAGAGGCCCCCTCCCTTCACCCTTCCTCCATTCCACCCCAGCCCCAGCAACCCAGGCCACAACTGCTCTAGCCTCTGCTGATGGGTCCAGACACTGCTGACCCTCAGGTCCGGCTAGGCTGCCCTGCTGCTTTGAGTGTGTGTGTGTGTGGGGTGTTCTTCCATAAGCTGTGGCCGGGCTCAGGGCAGAATCCAGGGTTCTGGAGGCCCAGCCTGAGTCTGAGCAGAGGAAAGACAAGGGCAGGGGAGTCTGCACCGGTGGGACCCTGGCACAAGGCACTCTTACCAAGGTGCCAATGGATATGCTAATGTGTCCTCCCTGGTGGCACCCCGTGTTAGTCGGGAAGAATCCTATCTAGCCCACCACAAAGGGCCCCCAGCATCCCTCCTTCCAGCTGCCCCTGTTAACTCACCTGGTGAGGGGAGGCCTCCTCCTCTGAGAGGCCATCAATGAACCAAGGGAAATCACCGAGGGAAAAAGAGGGAGGACGGGATGAAAGGGAAGAGAGAAAGAGAATCTGAATTACTTTCTCCAAAGGCTCAAGCTCTGGGGAAAGTGTGCGCTTCCCTTCTGGGTGTTGGAAGGTCAATAAGCCAGCCCAGCAGAGTCAGGCTCCTGATCTTATCCACTCCCCCTCATCTTCTGCTCAGTCTCCTACTCATGGGACTTTGGCAAGGGCCCCAAGAAGGCATCAGAGTTAGGGTGGGGCCGGGGCTGGGGCAGCGGGGGAAGGGCCCACCTGGCGAGGAGTGCTCTGAGAGCCGGAACAGCATGGCAGGGGTTGGTCTCCTGCGCCGGATCTAAGGAGAGGGAGAAAGAGGTGGGGGGGGGGAAGGGAGCAGGACAGACACCTGCACCACCACCACCCCCAGGCAGCAGGGAACAAACAGTGCTTTGAAATCCCCAGGGAGCCTTTGAATCAAAGACTTTCAGAGCTGAAAGGAACTCTATAGTTCACCCAACCCCCTCATTTTACAGAGGTGAAAACCCTGGGCTCCAAGAGGTTCAGCCAAGAGCTCAAGGCCACACAGCTCACCAGGCAGAGAAAGGTGGAGGAAAACCCATTACTGATTCCTAGCCCATGCCTGTCCCACTCCAGGGCTCCTCCAGAATGGGCATCTCCCTTTCCACTTTCCCCTATCAAGGAGGCCTCTCTTCTCCGGCTTTTGCAGATATCAGACCTCAGGAGCAGAAGCTGGCTGGGGAAGATGCTGAGCCAGGGCACCGCAGACACCTGCAACCTCACACTGAGGCTCAGGTGTGGGCCTGAGCCCCAGACCCACCGGGTCCTGGAGCATCATCCCTGGAAGGCTGCGACTGGCTCTCTCTAGTAGTCTCTTGCAGGTTGAAAAACTCTGGGCCCAGTGCTCATAAAAAACAAAAAGTTGCCCTCCTTGGTACGGGAGCCAAGCTGAACACTGAGAGGGTGGGGTGGGGGTAGCACTGAGCACTCCCAGTAGCTGCCCCCCCCCAGCTTGGCAATCAGACCAACTGTCAGTTAATTAGGTCCCCTCCAAGCTCCAGGGAAATGCACAGAGAGAACCAGGTGAATGAAGCTGAAACTGCCACCCCCCCCCAAGCTCTCCAAACTGCCCTCCAGACCCAAAGCTGCTTAGACCCAACCCAACCC
>NC_048230.1:24116180-24123987 GCF_002007445.2 Ailuropoda melanoleuca | reverse complement strand
GTTGGGGGGCTGCCTGTGCCAGTACACGTGTCATCACGTGTGTGAGTTTGGTGTATTCGGGAACAGAGCTGAGGGGAGAGGTGTGTGTGCTCATTTCTGAGGTGTGAGCCTCTCTCTCTTTGCAGAGGTGTGTGTGTGTGTGTCTCTGGAAGGGAAAAGGGAGGAGCTGGCCCTGTGGGTTAGAGTGTCCCTGTTTATCTGTCCAGGCCCTGGGTGTATCTGCAGGCCTATGGGTGAGCACCGGAACGCTTCTCTGTAGCGCTGAGAGGGTGCATGTGCAGACGTGTACATAAGAGTGTGTCTTCCTGGGGCTCTGTTTGTGTTGGCTGTCTTCTCTCCTGGTCAAGCTCAGACCTGGAACACCAGGAGAACTCCCCTGCCCCGCCCCCTCCAGCAACTTTTCCACTCCTAGCCCCAGCATGCTGGGTCCTTGGCAGAAGGGAGCAAGAGACCAGAGAAGCCTTGGGAAAATGGGGTCAAGGGCATGACGTTGCACCCCAGAGTCACCCAGAGGGTGGCAGGAGAGCAGACCTTTGCTTACAGGAGCCGGGAGTCCTGGCCACTCAGCTCCACTTCCCCCAAACCCAGGCCTGGTTCAGATCCCACTGTTTGTTCACCTACATGCTTGTCAGGAAAACAGCCAGATGCCAGGTCTTGACCCAGGGGTGTGGGCATCTCTGGCAGCCCCTGGCTTGGCCTAGACCCCTCTTCCAGGTGGGGTGTGCTGGGGAGTGGCAAAGAGCAGTTTGGCAGTGCCTTGAGAGGGTAAATAAGGAGGTCCTGAAAGTCAGAAGGGGCGCAGGAAAGGCATGGCCCAGGCATTATACCTGAGTGGCCACTGGGCCAAGGTGAGGGTGAGGGGCCTGTGGCTTCCAGTGCTGGGGAAGTGGGAAAGTCCTGGAGCAGGGTGAAGGGGGACAGAGGACAGAGACCGGGAGGCATCACCACCAGTCACCCCTCAGAGCCCCTCAGAGTGAGAAGGCCTTGGGGACGATGGCAGCTAGGCTCCTTTGACCAGGGGGGACTCGTCTATGGAGGTTCTGTGAAAAGGACTGGCACCCTGGGAAGCCATAAGGGAAAAATTCCCCTGACCCAGGCTGGGGCAGCTGAGAAAATAGACTCCCCGTCTGAGCTAGTCTGGGAAGATGGGGTCTTTGGAGTGGAAGGGAGGGTCTTTACCCTTTCCCCCCAGCCTTTGCCCAGGCCTCCACAGCTCTGGCCGCAAAACCTGGGCCAAGAAGGGTGGGGAAGCCCAGATGACAGAGGAAGAGATACAGGGAAAGACAGGAAGGGGGAGGAAGGGAAGAAGGATGACAGAGACAGGAGGTGAGAGAGAGAAGGGGGGGAGGCAGGACAGAGTGAAAAGAGACAGAGAAAACACATGTGAGAGATGGAGAGACAAAGGGAGAAAGAAAGCCTCACCATGGAGAGAGGCAGGAGACAGAGATGGAAAGAGAGTAAAAATAGCTCAGCATTAAGATAATTGCAGCTCACAGCTCTGCCCTCCGTTAGGAATTAAATGAGGTTTTATTACTTTGATTTTTCTCTCCTGGATCCTACGCGACTTCTCAAGAACTTGGGGAAAAGTTTTTCAGGTGGGCGGCCAGGTGGCGGGGGCTGCGTGGGTGACAGAGGAGGAAGGGAACGGGACTTCTGGGAGCTGGGGGAATGTGGTCAGGGGCAAGGGGTGGGGTGGGACTAGTGAGGGTGGGGGAGCCCAGCGGGAGCTAGGAGATGTGGCTGCCAGTCAGGCACATGGGGGCGGGGGACTAAGAAGCAAGGGGCCAGGGTGACCTCCATTCTCTTTGACTTAGAATTAATCATATGCAAATGAGATGTAAAAATAATGTGCCACTCCTCGGTTATTATTCTTGAGTTAGAAGCATAGGCGGTTGGGTCCAAGAAACAAAATCAAGACCTTGTTTGACTTAACTCTGATTGAACTATGGGTCTTTCTGCTTGGACAGACAAAAATAAGAATTGTAGTGTGCCTATTAATGTGTCATAGGTCTCAACACACTATTTTGAGACATGTCCTTCTCACCGTTTCTCTTCACATCATTGCCTGCTTGCAGCCACACTGCCCGGCATACAAGTGGCACTGCATTCACCTTTTCTGGAAGGTGAATTTGGAAGGGAGGTGTGAGGCCTTTGACTTCCTTCAGGGAGTCGGGGAGAGTGGGAGATCGAGAATATTCCCTCCCTTCCCTCAAGCCAGATATGGTCAGGTAGACAGAACATAAACTGAGGACTTGGACAGACCTGGGTAGGAAACTTGGATCTATAATTCACTGTGTGACCTTAGATAAAATCTTACCCTCTCTGTGCCTCAGTTTCCTCGTATTTCAAAGCCCACCTCACATGCTAGCTGTTGACTATTCAGTAAGATAAAACGAGTAAAGCCCCCAGCCCCGTGCTGGGTCTCCAGCTTCCCCGGAGTTCAGGGGTGCGGTTCCTAAAAGGGCCAGCAGGTGGCGGAGTCGGCCAGGGTTTGGGTGGCTGAGCTGCAGGCAAGGCGGGTCTGTAGTTGGGCATCACACCCGTGACCTTGGCACCACGGAGCTGAGCAGAGCTGGTCGGGTTGGCATGTGGCAGCTGCAAGGGAGGCCCCGGAAGCCCTGGGAAGCAACCTTAGAGAAGCCGGGGAGCGCTAGCTGCGCACACTGGGGCATCTTTCCCTGCTGAAGCCGCTGGGTAGGAGACGGGAGAGGGAGGAGGGGCAAGTTCCAAGGCCCAGAATTCCAAGGCTCAGAAACCCGTGGACAAGAAGAGGAGAGGGCAAGGGCACTGTCAGCCAGGACAACAGTGGTATCAGAACAGATGAGCAATCATCCGAAACATTCATTCAACATATTCATCCATTCGCTCATTTATTCATCCATCACCCATCCCTTTGCCCACAGAATTGGGTTCTTTTTTAAAAATCAACTTTACTGGGGGGAGCCTGGGTGGCTCAGTTGGTTAAGTGTCTGCCTTTGGCTCAGGTCATGATCTCCGGGTCCTGGGATGGAGCCTGCATCCGGCTCCCTGCCCAGCGGGTAGCCTGCTTCTCCCTCTGCCCCCCCCACCTCCCACTCGTGCTCTCTCTCTCTCAAATAAATAAATTAAATATTTTTTAAAAAATCAGCTTTATTGAATCAGAGTTTCTATATAATAAAATATACTATTTCAAAATATACATTTAGGGGTTCTGGGTGGTACCCTTGGATAAGCCTTGGACTTTTGGTTTCAGCTCAGGTCGTGACCTCAGGGTGGTGGGATGGAGCCCTGCTTCCAGCCCCTAGCTCATTGCAGAGTCGGCTAGAGTTTCTCTCTCCCTCTCTCTCTGCCCCTCCCCGCATTATATATAAATATAAACATAAACATTTCTTTCGTTCTTTTCTTTCTTTCTTTCTTTCTTTCTTTCTTTCTTTCTTTTCTTTCTTTTTTTTTTTTTAAGTAAGCTCCACTCCCAGCACAGAGCCCAACACGGGGCTTGAACCAGGACCCTGAGATAAGACCTGAGGTCATATTAAGAGTCGGTCGCTTAACCAGCTAAGCCAGCCAGATGCCCCTAAAATATACATTTCTATGAGTTTCTGAGAATTTTTAACAACATATGACCACTACCACAACACACATATAGAACCCGAAAACGTTCTCTTTTGCCCATCCAAGTTAACCTTCCCTCCCTGTTCAGTGGGTGTATCGTAACTCTTAACATACTCTTTTGAGAAGTGTCCTTCCCACCATTTGCACTATCACTTGCCTGCCATGGGGCCCAGAATACAGGCGGTGCTACGTGCTGTAGGGGGATGGGCTGAGGAATGAATGGATGAATGAATACACAAGTCATAAAAATCGTCAACGGGTGACATATATGGAGCATTTACTCTGTGTTGGGCACTGAGCTAGGCCTTTTAGATGTATGATCTCATTTAAACCTCATTAGTATCGTTCCATTTTACAGACTAGACAAATAAGGCTCAGAACTTGTGCCCAGAGGGTTCACCGGGTTCACAAGAAGACAGTCTGACTCCAGAGCTCTCACTCTTTACTGCGGCCTTTAATACATTCAAGATGTGTGCGTAGAAGATTGCTTGGATGCATTGGACCAGGCTTCTCTGTGGTTCAGCATCGGACCCGGTTTCTCTCCAGCCTAGTTTGGACCCACAAGCGGGGGCGGGGGGGGGGCAGAGGAGAGGGTTGGGGAGCACAAATCAACGTGTGGAGGCTGCCCTCTGGTGGCAGACATGAGTACAGCGGTGTCTCTGCCCTCTGGCGCCCTCAGGTAGGACGCTGCTGAGAAGAGCGAGCAAGCAGGCAGCCCACAGCGGGGGCAGCCTCAGCCCCGGGCACCTGGAGACCCCCTGCTCTGGCCACTGCCTGGTGCCTCCCGAGGTGGCAGCTGAGGCTGCCCCCGAAGAATGCCAGCTGCCGGAGCCCGCTGCCTCCTACCCCCTCCACCAGCCCTCACACACACTCCGATCCCGGTCCAGTCGGCTGCTTCCATTCCCTGAAGAAGAGGCCCTAAAGTTAAAACAGCTGTTAATTTATAAACCAATTTTTCCGTGACTGCTTAATAAATCGCCAGCAGCTGCTCTGCCCCCTCCTCCTGCCCAGGCACCCGGCCCCGAGGGCTGCGTGGAGAAGCTCAGAGCCGCCAGCCTGCCCCTCCTGCCTCCTTCCCTCAGTTCCCCAACTTGCCCCCCATTCTCCTAGGAACAGAGCGTGTGGGGGGGAAACCCTGATGAACCCAGCTTCTCTGGGCTTTGGTGCAGTAGAGGGGTTAGGATGGATTTTCTTTCCTAGAGGGTTATAGCCCAAAGCCATCCCTCCCAATGCCCTACACCCCTCCTCCCCCAGGACTCCCGGGCTCAGAAGGTAGGTGTCAAAGGTCTTCTTAGGGCTGGGGACTGAGGGTGTCCAGATTCCCTAAGGGAGTTCCCCTGAGACGCTGGGAGCTGAAAGGACCCTGGGCTCCTCCCTGAGAGCCAGAATCTCAATTCCCTGGATCAGGGTGGTCTGCCTGACAGCAGCAAACTGACTCCCTGACCCTGCTGTTCTTTCAAGGGTGGGCTGAGAGGGGAATGCTGGGATAGCATCCCACTCTGGGGGGATGCCCATCCCCAGGATAATGAGAGGAGGGATCTGGGCCTCCTGAACATTCACCTTACCCAACTTCTACTAGCATGTAAAGGGCACCATGAAAATCCACGTGGGGTGGGGGCCGTGTGCATGACCGGCGTGAGGCATGTTCTTTATCTTTGCATCGGCCAGTTCCAAAGGCACCCACCCAAAGGCCTGCTGCTACTGTGATCCCTGACTCCACAGGGCAAGGGGGTCAATCTGGCCATGCCCCTCTAGCCACAGCAGCTCAGCAGGGATGGGGGAGCAGGGTGGTAGAGCAAACCAAGTCGGGAGTTCAAATCCTACCTCCCGCTTGCTAGCTGTGTGACCTTGAGCAAGTAACTTAACCTCTCTTTTCTTCCTCCCCATTTCCATTAATAAAAAGGAATGCGAATTATAAAATTGTGAAAATCTCACAGAGTCACACACACGAAGTACCTGGCACATAGTAAGTGCGTGCGGAATGACGGTGTTCTCTGCTCCTCCCCCTGCTGGAAAGAGCAGACACGGAATTTCTTGGGTCCCCTCAAGTAGTAAATCTTGGAGTGAAGGTGTTTGGGAGATTTCCAGAAGAAGGGAGAAGGGGCAGGGAGGAATGGTGGGGCCAAAATTACGAAAAACATCCACTACCACCGCCACCAGGATTCTGGAGTGATAGAGCTGTGACTGGACTTCCCCACTCTGTTCTCCTCCCATCGCTCTACCCTCGACCTCCTCCTGACACCTCCAGTAGCTAGGGGCCTTCCTCAGGGGGCTACTGCTTTCTGGGAAAGAAGGAACAGTCTTCACCCCACTCCAGTTCCAGAGCCCCCACCTCTCCAGAAGAAAGTCCTCCCCACAGTCTAACTTAAATCCCTTCCTTCTCTTCTTCTCGACTCAGCAGGGGCTGTCAGGACCCCATCGTGCCTTACACCCAGTGGGATGGGTCGGGGGCATCAGAGACCCAGCTCGACTGCTGTCACACAGGCTGGGAGCAAACCTGGCCTTGCTACATCCTCCCTGTGTGGCCAGAGCAACTTAGTCAACCTCTCTGAGCCATGGGTTCCCTGACTCTAGCATGAGGAAAATCCCAGATCCTACCTCCTGGGTGGTCGTGAGGGTTGGCTAGGACACTGCCCTGAAGTTTTCAGCACAGGGCCTGGCTCTCAGCAGGTGCCGAGGACATGGTAGTAGACAGTGAGGGGGCAGAGTATGGTGGAAAGAACCAGATGCCAGAGCTGGACCATCTGCCTTCAAATTCCACTCCGCTACTCGCCACTGAGTGACCTTGGGCAAGTCCCTTGACCTTCTGGTGCTCCTGTTTGTCCATCCATAAAATGGGGACTGTAACAGAACCTATGCCACTGGGCGGTCATGAGACATCTAGAGCTCTCTCCATCTCAAAAATGTTCGCCTGAATTAACAGCACTGTCAGTCGCTGCTATTATTATCGGCCCCACCAGGGTACTGACACCCCCCCCCGCCTTTGGGCTTTGCCCCACCGAGGGGCTTGTTGATGGCAGAAGGTTGGAAGGTGAGCAGAACCAGACTGGAGACCCTGGTACCGGGGACCCTGGCTCAGAGCAGGCCTGCAGCCTGTACTTCAGTGTTCCCACTCTTCTGGCATCCTCTGGCTTGGGCACAATCGGGAGGCACAACCCGCTGCCTCCCCGAGTCAATGGTCCTGCAAAGCAGCCAGACCCCTCCCTGTGTCCAGGTCCTGACTACCTCCTGGAAATAAAGCAGGGTCCCGGGGGCCCACTCAAGTTCAGGACTGCTTTGCCAGGGTGCCAGCTGGTGCCCACGGGGGCGGGGCAGCAGTTTGATCATGTGAAAAGGGAAAGCTGGAGGCTTTCCTGGGTGGCCCCCTTTCCTGTGTGGCCCTCACCAGAGACGTGGAAAGACTGGAGCACCCAGGCCATCCTAGTAGCTCCCTTTCCCTGGGGACAGGGAAGCAGGGAGAGCTAACCTTGGCTTTTCCAGTGCCTCAGTTTACTCAGCCATCTTGAGGATGGAGTCTTCATTTCTGTCTCCCTGGGGCCCCAGAGGCCTTGGCATTGGCCTCACAGCTCCTTGCCCTCTTTCCTTTCTTAAAGAAAACGAGCTCAGCCTACTCCTTCCCGCTGGGATTCTTTCCTTAGGGGCCACCGGGGAGGACACTTTGCCCCGGAGGGGAGGGGAAAAGCCAACCCATCGCTGGAGACCGCCTCTGCAGGGCGGGGGCTGCATCTCCGAGACCGCCCTGGGCACCAGCCCTGCCCGGGTCGCCCCGCGTTCCCCGCCCCTGCACCTTCCCGCCGCCACTGGCCCTTTAAGAGCCTCTCCGCGCGCTGCCGTCCCGGATCAGCCAGAGAGACCATTAAAATTTTATGCAGAATGAAAATGGGCCAGGTCTCCAGCTTCCTCGCTCCCATCCAATGATTTATTACTCGCAAATACCACAGAACTAATTAGTATAGTAATTAATTAATACGCATTTGCATATTTGCATGTGCAATTAGTGCAGTGGAGTGATTACTGGGAGAATGAGGGGCCCCGGATTGTCAGATGTGAGGGGGAAGTGGCCTGGAAAAGAGTTAGTGGGAATGAACTTTGTAGCGAGCGCGAAGGCGGGGAGGGAGGGGGAAGCGAGCGGGGGCCAGGCGGGGGGCGCCGGGGCGCAGGGGCGCCTCGCTGGGGCGCAGAGCCGCGGCGCAGGGGAGCGCCAGGCCTGGGCCCG
>NC_048230.1:24078653-24116068 GCF_002007445.2 Ailuropoda melanoleuca | reverse complement strand
AAACGTGCCGAGGGAGCCTGGCGGGCAGGAAGTCAGGCTGCGAGCGGGGATTGGGCGGCCGGGGCGCGCCGGGCCCGGTGCCAGGCGCCGGGCGGGGGCGGTGAGGAGAGGACGGGGAGAAAGCCAGGAGGAGAAGGACAAGGAAGAGAAGGAGCGAGGGGCAGGGTCCCTGTGGGTGCCAGGGGCTTCCTCATAGGATGCGGCTTTGCCTCATCTCACAAAGATTCTGTGAGGTGGGTCTCCGTATTCCCATCTTACAGACAGGAACAGAATGGTGGGACAGGCGGCTAGTGATCAGGAATAAAGTTGATCCAGCTGGCCCGTCCATCCCCAGGTGCGCAACGTGGTGCCAAGGGCCAGGAGAAGGAGTGCCAGGACATCAGGGAGGGCTTCCTGGTGGAAGAAGCCCCTCACTGAACCTGCAAGGTCCAGGAGGGCAGCTTCTGAAGGAGCTGAGGGAAGAGGGAAGCATGTGTAATGTGACAGCCTCTCCCCGTGTATGGAAGAAGCCCGCACCCACCCAGGAGTAAAACTGTGGAGACACCCGCCATGACCCTGGCTCCTGTGATGGGGGGCCTGGATGGAGGGCAAACCCTGGGCACCAGTCCTTCCCTGGGCAGCCTCCTTTTCCCTCTCTATCCCAGGGGCTGCTGGTCCCACCGTGTGGCCAGAGCGGGACTTTAGAGAAAGCAGGACCTAATAGTGAAAGAGAGCACAGACTGAGAGTCAGAGCTCAGTTCAAATCCCACATCTGCCACATACTAGCTGGGTGACATTGGCACAACAATCTCGACCCCAACCTCTCTGTGCTTCCGCGTTCTTGTCTTTAAGTGGGGTTAATAGTAATCCTGCCTCTGAGGTCTGGGAGAGAATGAAGTTAAACAATGCCCGGGAAGCCCAGCGTCTGGTACAGATAACACTCGGCATTGTCGTTATTATATTATATTATATTATTATTTACATATTACATTATTATAGAGGGCTTGGAGGCCCCAGGGACAGAGGATTGGGGACAAAGCAGGAATTGGGGTCCTAGTTTCTAGCTCCAGCTCAGTCACTCATTTATTGTGTGACATGAGGCAAGTTACTCTTCCTGTCTGTGCTGTGGTTCCCTTATCTGCCAAATGGGGCCTTGGTCCATGAGGCTCCTACCCCTAGACTCCTCCCTTCCCTCCCTGTGCCCACACCACAGGGTAGTGTAGTAGGAAAGCAAGGCAAAGTCTCGTTCACACTCTGCTGGGCTCCAGTCTCCCAGGGGCTGAGCCAGGAGGTATCTGGTTAAATAGAAACCTCCTGGCCATTTCCTCAATGTACACTCCACGCCCCACCATGGCCCCTTGGGGCTGTCCTCCTGTGAGCACCCGCACCCGCACCGCTGCAGGTGTGATCACCTGTGCCCACGGCCAGCCTCTGGTGCCCCAGCCACCCATGCTGGGCTCGAGAGAGGCATCAGAGAACTGTCCAGTATCAGGTCCCCAAAAGTCCCCAGCGCAGAAGTCTGGCTCTGATTGCCAAGGGAGGGAATCAGGAAATGTCCAGGTTGCAAGGAAGTTCACCGCAGAGCGCCCCTGGGGGAAACAGAGCCCAGGACACACATGCTGTCCTCTGCTCTTAGCAATGCTCTTCCCTACCCCATGGGGGCTACCATCCCCCATCCATCAGGGCCTAACCACCGGAAGTGCGCTTCATAACCAGCTGTCTTTTACATCCTCCCATTAGTTCCGAGGGAGGTAAGCAATTGGGCAGGTGGCACTAGTCCCATTTTACAGATGAGGAAGCAGAGGGTTGTGGAATCTGACCAAGATCAAGACCCTGCTAAGACCGGTGCTCTTTTGGCCCCCTCGAGGTCCCTCTTCGTCTGACTGCCTTCCTGTGTGGACCCTTGGAGTAGCAGGGGCAGGACGTCCTGACCGCTCACTTGGAACACTGAGGACCAGAGCTGCAGGAACAAAGATTTTAGAAACTAAAGCTGATGCGGGGCGTGAGGCAGAATCAGCCATATTTGGACAGGGCCAGGGGTTGAGGCAGCATTTTCACACCTGTTAGCCTGTTTGACACGACAGTCCTGGCAGGCTGGTTTTATTGTAATTATCATGCCCATTTTACAGAGAGGAAGGCTGACGCGCCATGTCAATTCCAGGGTTGGTGGGGAGGCTGAAGGCAAAGGAGGGAGGGCTTCAAGGAGGGCCTTCCTGTGGGTGGTGTCCGCCCCCTGCAGCCTTCAGCTTCTGGGCGACACCTAGCACATGCTCCCACAGTGGCAGACAGGCCTTTGCGGCCACAACCACTTATTGAGAATATTCTGTGTGCCAGGCTCTGGGCCCACTTCCTGCCTTCGAGGAATGCACTGTCTGATGAGAGACACCCACAGGGCACAGGTCAATACCTCTGCCTCTCGGTAAAAGTGTGCAGAAGCATTAGAGGAGGCCAGGTAGGGGCATCTAACCCAGAGAGACTTCTGGAAGGGAAGTGATGCTTAGGCTGAAAAGGTGAGGAAAGGGGAGAGGGTGCGCCAGACTGAAGAAATAACAGGGACAAAGGCTCACAGGCGTGAGGTTTGTGAAAACAGAAGCAGCTTTGAGGCACTGAGGGGCAGGGTACAAGGCAGGGACAAGTGTCAGTGAGAACTGGGCAGCAGCCTGGGCAGGGGTGTCCCTAAGGAGTGTGGCCTGCTCCTAGGGATTATGGGAAGCTAATGAAGATGCCTGCAGACCACATTTCCAGATAGGATGGGCAGGACGGGCAGCCTTGGTCCTGTGCGGGAAGCCTGAGGACCAAGACCCCGTGGGCAGTAGGGGCTTCACGGGGAAGGAGAGCCTGGACAGGGCCATAAGACAGAAGGGGTCTGAGATATTGGGGGGTGGCTTTGGGGAGTAACATCAGCAAAGAGGAAAAGGCAGTGGGAATGGGACTCAGCCTTGTCCCTGGACCTCAGCTCCCTGCCGCAAGCCCTCCATCCTCCCCTCTGGGGAGTTGCCTTTACCCTGTGCAGGATCAGAGTGGGGTAGAAAGGGGAAGGACCCTGAGACTGGTGAGACATGTTTGGTGTGAGCCTGGAGCAGGGGATCTAGAGCTGGGCTGTGGGGCCTCTGCGACCTCAGAACCAGGACTTGGTGCCCAGTGAATGGGAGGCAACCATTCCCAGGCTCAGCCTCACCCCCCATGACCTCTCTCTGAGGGTCACTTTGGGGGGAATCTGCGACCCCCTATCTCAAGTCCAGCTCCCCAGACTGAAATTTGTGCAAAAGGCCAGAGGAGGGGCCTGGGAGTTCTGAGCTTCACCAGGGACCCTGGGGCTTACTGCTAATCCCCTAAGAGATTCTCTGGAGAAAGGCTCCAGTACCCTCCAACTCTCAGCCACGCATTGACTCAACGAGCATTTATTGAGCACCAACTCAGTACAGCCTGCGCAAAGCACTAGACTGTTGAAATATAAAGCAAGTAGCCACCACATGAAATCAGGGAGACAGATGAGTAAATGGATCCTCCTAACAGAGGGTGGTAAGTATTGAAGCTGACCTGCCCCAGGGGAGTTTCCAGGAAGGCTCCCAGGAGGAGGTGTCCACCCAGGAACCATCCTTGTGAGGAATGAGGGTAAGTCTGATGAAAGGGAGACTCAGAGACCAGCACCCATCAAGCAAGCAGCTCATAGAAAAACAGGGCTCAGAAACCAGAAGTTATGGGGCAAAGGCCACTGTACTCTTGAAGCAAGGGAACAATCCTGAGGGGGCTGGCTTTTCGGAGGGTGAGAAAGTCCCCCCCCCATGGCCCTTTGTCCCAGGTTGGGGGCAGGGTGGGGGGGGGCAGGGTGCAGCAGGGTTCTGCCCCAGGACTCTCAGCATCCTGCCTGGCCCTATGCATGTGTGCCCACCCCGCTCTGGGTGGGGCCTAGGCCCAGAATGGGAGCCCAGAGCATGGGCAAAGGAGAATGCTGGTAGGGAGCTAGAGGTCAGGACAGGCGGTCAGCACGTAGGAGGGGGGCTACACCTCACCGGTCCTCCCCCTCCCCTCCCCCGTGGCACCACAAGGCACGCAGCCGCATATCACCCGTGCCAGCCCTCACCTCCCGGCAACGTCGCCGCATTCTCAGCCACGCCATCTGGCGTGCCCGCCGCTCCCCAGAACACTGCGGCGGGCGGGGGAGGGGGCAGCGGGGCAGGTGCCCACCCCAGAGCGGGGAAGAAGCGGCAGGTCCCCCTCCCCCAAAGCCCTTTTGGACTTGAGGTGGGGCAGGGAGCTGGGGGAGGGGGTGGCAGGTGCTCTTCTGCTTCGGGAGGAAGCTTCAAGCATCCTGAGCGGATGGAACAGGCGCCGTCTGGGCAGTGCCAGCCTGCCCCCTCCCCTTCCTCCTCCCCCCACAGCACAGCTCGTGCCAGCGGCACGGGCCCTCAGAGGATCTCCAAATTCCCGCCCTTCCCCTCAAATCGGAGGTGGGGGTGAGAACGGGCTGCCCCCTCCTCACCGTGCTCCCACTGTCATTCTTCACCTGCCTGCCCACCTCAGGGTGGGGGGAGGCCCTAGGACATGGCCAGAGAAGGGACACCTGGGTTCTAATGCACCTGCTCCCCGCGGCTTGGCACTTTGGTGGGAAATCAAGTCTCCTTCTCCAGCACGCTTGCCCCCACCAGTCTTATTTGGGGCATGGGAGTGGTGGTGATGGCTGGCTCGGTGTCCCTCTGGGTGTCAGAATGGAGTGGAGCCTTCACAGATTTGTGTGTCTGCCTTTGCCTTGGTGGAGCAGGGGGTGCAAGGAGAGCAGTTTTACAGCACGTTCATCCTGTCCCCTGAGCAAGATTCCCCTAGACTGCTCAGGAATGACCTGTCCCCTCCCTCTCTCTCTCTCTCTGCCTGCCTCCCCCCTGCCCCCCATCAGGACCTAAGCCTGCACAAAATGGCCGCCACCCCTCTGAGCAGCCATTTTAGGTGCCCAGACTGTGGCCTCCCTTGGGATGGGGCTATGTCTCCATGGGAACCTCAGACCCTCAGCTCCCAGCTCCCTCCATGGGGGTGGGCAGCAGAAAGGGAGCCTCACAGGCCTGGCTGAGGTACCCACCATTCCCCTTTCCCTCTCAGAGACCCAGAGGGGACTAGGCCCCTCACCAACTCCCTTCCCCCAATGCCAGGGGGAGGAACAGATGGCATCTCTGGGTGTCCTTCTCCTTCCGTCTCCTTCCTTCCATTTCTGGCTCTTTCTGTCTCTCCGTCACTGCATCTCCGCATCTCTGGGTGAACAGAGAGGAGCATGTATGTCCCTGTATGTTCATGCTTGTTCATGTGGATGTGGACACGTGTGTGTTGTACCTCTTCCAAGCTATGTCTGAGGCTGGCCCATCCCACACCTCCCTCTGTTCCAATTTTCCCCTGTTTTTTATTGTATCTTCTAAAAAAAAAGTTGAAACGTGTCGAGTGAGAAAAACTTGTTCCATTTTTCTGAAGGAAGAAAAGACAGGGGCAGGAAGCAGACCTAGAGGGATGAAGTTGCCCATAGCTTCCAGTATGCCTAACCCGACCCCCAGGCCTCCTCCTGTGGGGGCATTGAGAGGGCCTTCTCAGACCCAGATTGCTGAGGTCATTCTTGACAGGATCCTGGGAGAGATGGAAGGACTTCCCAAGGGCTTCCTTAGCCAGAGCAAGGTATTGCTTCCTGCCCCGAGCAGAAAGCAAAGCTGGTGGGGGTCTATGAGACCCCTGGTCACTTAACCCATCCCTCAGTGTCCAGAAGAGAAGGCAGAGGGTGTCTCTCTCCCCCAAGGAAGTATTCATTCACTTACTCATGCCTTCATTCACCCATTAATTCAACAAAAACTCCGTTCCTTTATGGACAAAGCATTCTGAATGTGTGTGTGGGTATTTGCAAGAAATTAATATGGTAGAGCATGTTACAGTTTACAAAGGGCTTTAATAAAAATGAGAGATGGCATTTATTGAATGCTCACTATATCACTGGCCCCGTGCCACATCATTATAAGTATTATCTCATTTAGTACCAACACCAGCTCTATGAGGTGTGGTATAATCATCCCCATTTTACAGACGGGGAAATCAAGACTGAGAGAGAGTATGCAACCTGCTCAAGGTAGCTGGCAATCTTTGACGCTAGTAAGTGGGGTTGGGCAGAAATCAGAGCCCAAAGCATGTGAATGTAACCAAAATATCATATGGCTGGCATGAGGAGAAGGGCCCCATGTCAGGATTGAAGACCCCACCCTCAAGAAAGGGACAGTAAAGCTTTTGACGCTGTGTTCAAATTTGGAGAGGGACTGGCTGGCATTCCTGAGTCTGTGCCTCACCTGAGGCCCATCCCTTGGCCTCTCTTTCTTTGGCCACGCCCAGAGTGCCCTAGACCTACCTGCCATAGGTAGGATTCTACCTCCCAGACCTCAGACCCATGCATGAGTGGTGGACGACTTAGCATCAGCTTCTCCTCTTTGGAGAACACAGGCAGATTGCCGGGTTGTGGAAGGAGCACTTGGCTGGGAGTCGAGCCCCTAGGTTCTAGGTCAGGTCCTACTCTCCATTGGTATGTTCCTGGACAAGACAGTCCCCCTCTATGGGCCTCAGGAAAAAAAACGAGTTGGGGCTATTCATTCTGAGACTGCTTTTAGTTCCTGGCCAGCTATCCCTGAGAACCTCAGACAGCACCAGCCCCCCTTCTCCAAGGCCTCTTTAGCCATTTCATGTGCCTCTATCTGAAACCTAATTCATTCCACCAAGGATGAAATCAGTGTCTTACCAGCCCAAGGTCCCCTTTGGAGGCTCCCTGAGGTGGAAAACGGTACCTGTGCAGACTGAGAGCAAAGCCCCTGCCTCGCTCATCATTGTGCCACCACAATGCTTGGCACATGTTTGACATCGAAGTGTGTGTGCTGAAGATATAGCTGAAGCTGTGTAAGCTGGAGGATGGGGGGGGGGAACAGGCCATGTGGGTCTGAAACACACAAATGCTGAATCAGGGTGTGGACAAGGGTCTTTCTTACCTGGTTGTGATTACCTGCTCACACACATGTGTCTGAGTCAGGATGTCTCTCCACTTTCTACGCCATAGGGTGAGGAACAGGTGTGTGTGTGTGTGTGTGTGTGTGTGTGTCTAAAGCTACCTTCCTCAACTTGTGCCATTTGCATCTGTGTCTGGCCCAGTGAGAGGGTTGAAAGGTGAGCTGTAAGAGAAAACAGCAATTTCCTACCTTCTTTATCAAGACACCTGTCTGACCCACCTCCCCTTTGTCCCTCTCAAGACTGCTGGAGTTGGCTTCGGTATTTTCAATATTTTTTGTAGGGGGAGGAGAATGCTGAGTCTTCTCCAGGAACTTCAGGCAATTTCCAGCCCAGCCCCCTCCTCCTCCCGTCAGTAAGTCGGAAGGCCATGAGAGAAAGCCACTGGTGGGATGGTTGCTTGTCTAGCGGGGGGGAGGAGGTGGAGGGGTGGGTTGAGCGAGAGATTTCTGGGTTAGGAATCCGGACTGAGACACTCTCCCTCACTCCCAATGGTGGGTGCACAGGCTTATTCCTGAAGCTCTTCTCCACCCCCACCTCAACATGCATATGCCCCCAAACACCCAAGGAAACCTCTCCCATAGGCTGACTCCACAGACACACACA
Source organism: Ailuropoda melanoleuca (assembly GCF_002007445.2). NCBI lineage: Eukaryota > Metazoa > Chordata > Mammalia > Carnivora > Ursidae > Ailuropoda > Ailuropoda melanoleuca. The sequence goes on along the minus strand of NC_048230.1, from coordinate 24,108,469 downwards.
CATGTCCCCGCAGACACACACGCACCCGACCAGAGGCACAGACATCCAGGCAAGTCTTTCCTTTTCTCTGTCTTTCCCTTGGTTTGAATTTCGTTCAGCCACATATGTTGTGTGTGCGTGAGGGTGGGTGGGGGAGGGGCAGACAGGGATGAGGGATGGCATGGTGCCAACATCTACCTATGGGGTTGGGCCAGGGACGCCCCCACGCCCACCCTGGGAGGGGGCCTCAGCTGTCCCTTTGTGGCTGAGGGGATCCTCCTGGGGAGTGGGGACAAGCATAGAGGTCCCTTCTCCAGACCTGAGGATTTGGTCCCTGACCCACCTTTGGGGGCCTGCAAGGGAGGAAATGGACAGAGCAGGACCCTGGAGGGAGCACAGAATAGGGGGCCACCACACACCCCCAATTTCCAGCCTTGCCACCCCATTGTTCCCATGTGGGGGGCTGTACATCCAAGGGGGGCAACTCCTCCCACCTCCCTCTCAATCCCTGCTTTTCCTGCGTTGGGCGGGGAGGGGAGGGCGGCAGAGATATTTATTTATTTCCTTTATTTATTTAATTTTTTTTTTTTTTGGAGTAGAGAGTGACAGATGGCGGCGGGTCCCGGGGGAGCCGGCTCTCCCCCAATGCAGACGCATGCCAATCACCGTCTCTCATGTGATAGCTGCTGCCCGTGACGTGCCAAGCCCATATGGCCTGGCAGAGAGGCTGGTACCCCGCCTGGTAGAGATGCCACACTCGCTCCGCGGTCCGCATGGCGCTCTGAAGACGCCGGCGCCCGCCGCCTTGAGGAACCGCTGCCCCCGCTCCCTGAAGATGGGGGAACAATGAAATAAGCGAGAAGATTCCTCTTCTCCCCCCTCTCTCTCTTGCCCCCCTCCCCCCCCTCCCCTCCCCTCTCCCCTTGACTCCTCTCCGAGGTAAGTTGTCCGAAAGGGAGCTGGATCTGACCCTCCGGGTGGGGGGGTGGGGGGAGGGCGGCTGCTTCGGCCGACAAGAGGGTCCCCAAATCCCCCCTTCCTGGGACGATGCCCCCTCATAGGGTGGGCAGCAGAGGTGCCCTGGGTTCCCTCTTCCCTAGGGGCTGCAGCTCAGGGGGCTTCGGAGGGAGGCGTCTCTGCCTGCGATGGGTTTGGGGAGAAAAGCAAGATCATGGGGGAGGCAGTGAAGAGGCTGAGATGGGGACCCCCCCCATGGTTGTCCCCGAGGAACCTGCCACCTTTCCTCACCACCAAAAAAAAAAAAGGAAAAAGGAAAAAGGGAAAGAAAAAAGAAAAAGAAAGAAAAGAAAAGCAAACAAATTTGATTCCCCCCCATCAGCACCGAAATACAACGAGATCTGAAGAGTCGTGAAGGAGGGAGGCAGTTTGAAGGGGGGAAAGGGGTCCCTGACCGCAGGGGAGACGGATTGGGCTCGCTTCTCTCCGTCTTCTCCCCACACCCGGGTTCCTCAGTCCTCGCCTTCCCGGAGCCGGCTCCGGGAGCTGGGGACGCCACCGCTAGAAGAGACGATCCTCCCGCCTCTGGAATTGGGGCTGCGGGGGTGGGGGCCGAGCCGTGGGCGGCGCGCGGCCAAGTTGCAAATTGGATTAGGGAGCGTGGGGGTGAGAGCCGCGGGAGGGGTGGGGGAGCGGGGCCGGGGGCCCGGGCCGCCAGAGCCGCCGAGCGGGGCAGCTGTCTCCACCCGCGGCCGCCCAGCCTTCCTCCACCGCCAGGAGAGAACCGGCGTTCAGGGCGAGCGCGCCGCCTCCCCCCGCGAGGATGTCGGTTTCCTAAAGCCCCGACTCGGTCCCTGCCCTGACCCCGAGAAGCCCCGAGCGCCGGCAGCGGCCCCTCATTCAGGCAAGGGGCGGAGCCGGGGCCCAGCGCTGGGGAGAGGGCCTGGGCCGAGATCCCGGGCGGGCCGCCGGGGCAGGGCTGGGCCGGCTCTGGGCGGGGCAGGCTGAGGAGGTGGGCATCCAGAGCCCCCTGGGCAGGAACCCACACCGGACTCGGGGGTGGAGGCAGCTTGGGGGGGCGGCGTGACCCTACCGCGCCCCTCACTCAGTGCTATCTGTCTCCCCTTCCCGCCCGCGGGGCGCCCTCAGGCACCATGCTGACCCGCCTGTTCAGCGAGCCCGGTCTCCTCTCGGACGTGCCCAAGTTCGCCAGCTGGGGCGACGGCGACGACGACGAGCCGAGGAGCGACAAGGGCGACGCGCCGCCGCCGCCGCCGCCTCCGCCGGGGCCCGGGGCTCCGGGGCCCGCCCGGGCTGCCAAGCCTGTCCCTCTCCGTGCAGACGAGGTGCCGGAGGCCGCGCTGGCCGAGGTCAAGGAGGAAGGCGAGCTGGGGGGCGAGGAGGAGGAGGAAGAGGAGGAGGAGGAAGGGCTGGACGAGGCAGAGGGCGAGCGGCCCAAGAAGCGCGGTCCCAAGAAGCGCAAGATGACCAAGGCGCGCCTGGAGCGCTCCAAGCTGCGGCGGCAGAAGGCGAACGCGCGGGAGCGCAACCGCATGCACGACCTGAACGCGGCGCTGGACAACCTGCGCAAGGTGGTGCCCTGCTACTCCAAGACGCAGAAGCTGTCCAAGATCGAGACGCTGCGCCTAGCCAAGAACTACATCTGGGCTCTCTCGGAGATCCTGCGCTCCGGCAAGCGGCCCGACCTGGTGTCCTACGTGCAGACGCTGTGCAAGGGTCTGTCGCAGCCCACCACCAACCTGGTGGCCGGCTGTCTGCAGCTCAACTCGCGCAACTTCCTCACGGAGCAGGGCGCCGACGGCACGGGCCGCTTCCACGGCTCGGGTGGCCCGTTTGCCATGCACCCCTACCCGTACCCGTGCTCGCGCCTGGCGGGCGCACAGTGCCAGGCGGCGGGCGGCCTGGGCGGCGGTGCGGCGCACGCCCTGCGGACCCACGGCTACTGCGCCGCCTACGAGACGCTGTATGCGGCGGCGAGCGGCGGAGGCGCGAGCCCGGACTACAACAGCTCCGAGTACGAGGGCCCGCTTAGCCCCCCGCTCTGTCTCAATGGCAACTTCTCACTCAAGCAGGACTCGTCGCCCGACCACGAGAAGAGCTATCATTATTCTATGCACTACTCGGCGCTGCCCGGCTCGCGGCCCACGGGCCACGGGCTGGTCTTCGGCTCGTCGGCTGTGCGCGGGGGCGTCCACTCGGAGAATCTCTTGTCTTACGATATGCACCTTCACCACGACCGGGGCCCCATGTACGAGGAGCTCAATGCGTTTTTCCATAACTGAGACCTCGCGCCTGCCCCCTTCTTTTTCTTTTGCCTTTGCCCGCACCCCTGCCCCCAGCCCCCCGAGCGCAAGGGGACCCCCACCTATCCTGGCGCCGGGCGCGGGGAGCGGGCCGCCGGTACTGACCCTCTCCTGGGCAGTGCAGTCCTCTTTCCTGTGGGTGGCCCGTCCCAGGGGCCTCGCTACCCCCAGGGGACTCGCCTTCTCTCTCCCCAAGGGGTTTCCTCCTCTTTCCAGGGGTGGTTCTCCAGGGACCCCTCTTAGGGCACTCCCTGGAGACCACCCCCCATTTCCCAATCCCTACACTTAAGTTTCCTCCTCCCCTTCCCCCCTGCAGGCCCAAAGGCATTGGCAAGGGGGCAGCTGAGCTGTGGGATACTGTTTGCCCTCTATTGTTGTTGTCGTTGTTGTTGTTATTATTATCATTATCATCATTATTATTATTATAACAGACACCGAGCTGCCGAGGCAGAAAGGAGCCGGGCGCCCCCTCTTTCTTGAAGAGGGCATAAATCAGGTCTCCTTAGTCTGGACCTGGAACGCCCTCTCCCCAACCCCTAGTCACAGCGTTTTGTGATTTTAATTTTGGCGGGAGGAAGTGTGGATTGAGAGGAAAGAGAGAGGCCAAGACAATTTGTAACTAGAATCCGTTTTTCCCTTTTCCTTTTTTTAAACAAACAAACAAACATACAAAAAAAAAAAAAAAAGCTAAGATGCGACGGAGGCCGAACGCAGAGTCCGGATCGGAAAGAAAACGCAGTAAGAACTTTTAGAAGCAATAAAAGGCAAAAAATACTACTACCAATAATAAAAAGACACAAATATCTATGCAAGGAGGTTCTGACAGAGCCTAGCGGCCCGGCCCGGCCCCGGGATGTCCCTCCCGGCCCGCGGGCCGCGCCGCCCAAGCGCGGATCTGTGCACTTTGGTGAAGTGGGGGCCGGTGCCGCCCCCTCCCCTCCCCAGGTTCTTACAATCAGTGACTCGGAGATTTGGGGCCCCAGTGCCACTGCCCTCCCCCGCCCCGTCCCCATTGTGCGTCATGCTGTTTTTTAAAAATCTGTTTCCAAATTTGTATGGAATGGCAAACTGTTGGGGGGGTCGGTTTGGGGAGGGAGGGTTTGCATGAGAGACACACACACGCACACCACACCGCACGCGCACGCAGGCCCGGCGCGGGCGTCCGGGGGCAGAGGGAGGAGAGCTCGCCGAACCCTCGCTCCTCGCAGGCAATCCTCATCCCGGGTTGAGGGTGGAGACCAAGACCTAGGGCCAGCCCCGCCCCTGCCCGAATGTGCCTCGTTGGGCGCCAGGCGCCCGGCGTTTTCCGGTGGCTGGAGAGGTTTTTTTTTGTCTGAGGCTTCCTCTTGGCTCTGGTTAGCAGGTGGGCAGGGAGAGGGCTGAGGGCTCCTTCTGGAAGTTTCCCAGAGAAAGGGGCAAAAGGAGAACCTCTCGCCACCGGAGGCAGATCAGGCATCCAAACACACGATGCAAAAATGCAAACCCACAGGCGACACACCCACACACTTACCCGCACACTCACACGCAATTTTACCTTCCTCTTGTAGCGAAGATGAAACTCCCGTCGGACACCCGAAGTGCATTGCGTGTTTCTGTTCAGTTTAATGACGATTAATAAATATTTATGTAAATGAGATGCAAAGCCGGACCCGGTTTCGCAAGGTGGCCTCATTTCATTTGGGGGATTGAGCTGGGGTTCTGCGGGATGGAGACACAGAGTCAAGTGACTGTACAGAGGCCAGGTACAGTGACCCTGGACATTCCTGGGTGGGATTTCCACCCTACAACCTCGCTCACACCCATCCACTGGACACCAACACAGCTACATTCACTGCCCCCTCCAGACCTTACCCAGACTCACTCACGCTCCTACCACAAAGCATTGCACTAATCTCCTCACTCCTTCAGTTCCCAAACATGCACGTGCACCTCCTCTGAGAACAAAATATCTTTTCATCACGAAAAAATGACCCAGTTGGGAGCAGCTGGTCATTTTACAACCCTCTGCCCACTGTTGCAAAAAACAAGTGCATAGAGATAAAGAGACGACCATTTGAACCAGACAGGGATATTTTTAAATTAAAAAAATTAAGGTTATGAGGATGAGATATTAATGTAGGAAGTCTTTTTAGTTTTAAATTTGTGTTTCAGTGGACTCAGGGGAATCAGCCCTTTTTAGTCTCAGGAATGTTGAAATTTGTAGTAGTGTTGACGAGGTTGCAGGTGTTCCCAGAGCTATAGGAGGGGTATGAATATAGGTGCCCACCTGGAAGAATGGAGTTTGACTTGGCCATGAGTTTCCCCTGACAGGACAGCAGGAAACCTCTGGTCCACATGGGGATAGCCTCCTTCTTGCCTGGTGCAGCTCCAGACAGAGGGAAGCCCTCAGTCTAGGGAGGTGGAAGAAGGACACCACCTAAGCCCTTGTTCTGCCCAGGCTGCCTTCCCATCTCACAAGACAGCCTCACAATTCTCTTTTCTCTGAGCCTCAGGGGCACAGGCATCTCTGAACTGACTTCCCTGAAGGGACCCTCCCTTAGACACCAGTGCCAACTGGACCCCTGGAATATTTGGAGGGGGGCGTCTAAATCCCAAAAACCACCATCCCAAAGCCTGAACATGGTTAGGAGTACAGAGACTGGGCTGTTTCTGACGCTGCTTACTTAAATTATATTAAACACACACACAAACACTGTTGCTTGTTTTAGGGCTGAAGGAGGGGGAAGTGTACTGTTGGGGCTGAGCTTGCGGTCAGGGATACTAAGGCTTTTAAAGATTGGATCCAAGGCCCCCAAATGAGAGCGCCCTAACAAAATCTGGAAAGGAGAAGGTAGTTGAAGAAGGAAGCCTTAAATGTGAAAGGGTAGATCGGATTATACTGTCTGACCTTCAGCTCGGCATCACCCTTAAATGACCACTTCCAAACACTCTGTCTCACCAGTGGAGACGATGCCCTCTCTCCTCCACCGGAGGACTGCCGCAGGTGAACCGACGCTGGGGGCTGGGAGCTATCCGCTCCCAGGTGCTGACTCTCGTCCATCTCGTGCCTTCCGGCTGCAGAGAGAGGCTGCTGATGCCCGGCCCCAGGGAGCGCCACACAGAGAGAGGCCCTTTCCGACGCCCGAACAGAATTCTGGGCAGAATTCTTCCATAGTTTTCGGAGAATTTCACTGGAATCTTCTCACAGTTTCATTCTAGAATTCTTATAGGCTCATATCTCTAAAGTGAGATTAAGAACTGGGCCCTTCCACCCAGGATTCACCTCTCTCGGTGGTCTAAGAGAATTTCATAAATCTCTGAATCATCCCTATTCTTTACCCACCTTTCTCCCCCACTTCTTGCATGGTGTATGAAGCTAGGCTCAAATCCCAGACTCAAATCTAGAGTCTGGTCTGCTCATGGCATGGGACAGGCCTGGCAGGGACAACTAGAGAGAAAAGGAACTCGGCACCCATCCCGAGGCCTGAGTCTTATCCTGCCCTGGAAACAAGGTTAATTGGGCTTCTCTCCCACTCAGTCTGTTTCCCAGAACCTGCTCTGAAGTCCTGGGCTGGGTAGCATCCAGGTGGCTTGGGGCCGGAAGCAAAAGACCCCTCCACGTGGCTTCCCTGGCCAGACCACAGACTCCTACGCTTCACTCTTCCGGCTACTCCACGCTGCACGATTCGGTTTTTGAAGCTAGATTCCAGATCCTTTGGAAAGATGTTGATGACTCTAGGGCCACAGCGTCTGTGGTCACCTTGGGCGGGTGGGGGTACCCGGTCCCCTTTTGGGGCGGGGATCCGGAGCACCTCCGCTTCCTGTGAATTCCAGCGGCGACCAGAGCTAACCCTTTCCCAATTCCTGACCCTTCCCCCACACTCCCTGCACTCTGGCTGTGCTCTAGCCTACCATCACCCCCCTCCCCGACACTCAGCTTCCCTGGTGAGATGGTGAGATGAGCAGGAGAAGAAGATGCGCGAGGACACGCGGCCCCAAACTCCCCCTTGCAGGTCGTTTCCTCTTGCTGGCTCTCCTGCTTGCATGCACACACACAGAGAAGCTCCAGGAACAGAAGGAGGTGTGTGTGGGGGGGGGGGTAGAAAGCTAAAAGGGGCCAGAGCAGTGGGAGGGAGGGGGCAAGGAGAGAAGTCGTAGAGAGGATGCCCTCCTTGCCCTACCTTGAGCAGCAGGATCTCCAAGCGTGCACCAGGCAGTTTCAGCTCAACCCCTGGATTGTGGAACCTGAAGGCTGCAGCTGGGATCGATCAGGAGGGTGTCTTCCCCTTGATTTTCCCACCCCCAACCGAAGTCAAACATTTGGAAATGACAGGGAAACAGAGATGTTTCTGAGTGCAGGCCATTTGTCCATTGGGGGAAAGGGAGGAAAATCCTTGCTGCTTTTCTCCTCTCTGTTTAACCAGATATAATCTGGATCATGAATCCCTGATGCCCAGTGAACCCCCAGCTCTGATTTCATCACCTAGTGGGACAGCCAATAAACCACTGAGTACAGTCCAGGGAAACTAAACCCCATGGGAGTCAGCAACAGGAAACGCCTGACACTCCCTGGACTCCATCAGGTTGTGTTTGCTTCTCGATCTGTCTGTTTTATGGGGACGTCCACAGAGATTAGATATTTCATTCCCTCTTGGATGACCTTCCTTTGCCTTCTCCTCTTCCCAAGAATCTTAAACTTGAAGTTGCCTGCTCCTTGGAGAAATCTGTTGATTTGAGAGGACATTGAGACTGAGGGATAATTCTAGATTCCAGAGCTTAGTTCTTAAGGGAGGTGGGAAGAAAGGGACAGCATGGGCCAGGCCTGACCAGCCTTGGTGTCCACCTCCACTCCCAGGCTCCTCATGTTACAGCAGGGGTCAAACCAGGACTCTGCACTTGACCTGTTTGTATGTGCTCAAAGGAGAAAGCTGTTTTTTGTGAGATGTGGAAGGGGGCAGATGGGTCTCAGCTGTCACAACAGGCTTCCCAGCTCACAGCCCAAGACATTGACACTTTTCTTTCTTTAAGGCTGGGGCGTGAAGGCACTGGCCACAGACCAGAGGGGAGGTGAGGACCTGGACTTTGAGAAACCTGGAAACCCTGCTCCCCTCCCGAATCCTGAATCAGCCTCTTGCCTCTCTGTCCTGCATCTTTAAAAATTCCAGAAAATGTTGTCCTGGGTGAAAAGTGGTAAGAAAGGACACAGACCTGGGAAGGGCTGGTCTGTCCTCTGAAACTTTCTCCATATTAAAGCACTGGAATAGGAGCAGCCTGCCCGGGGAGGGCCAACAGGAGAAGGCTGAGAGGAAGGCTGGGCTCACAGGCAGGAAGACAACCAGTTTCTCAGGGGGAGATGCCAGGGACTGGGGAGAGCTTAGCCCCCCCCACCCCGTGTGAGGAGAACCTGGGGTGCTCACAGAGGAAAGGACAAGGGAACCCATGGATACTGGCTGTGCCAAGAAAGCTGGGGTGCTGCGTTGGGTGGAGATGATGCCCAGATGTGCACCCGGGTGTGGCTCTGGCACTGGAAACTCGGGGGCTGGTTCCAGCGCAGGAGCGCAGTGCCGACTCCCCAAGCAGATTGGGGCTGCAGGGTTCCATACACGGAGTGTGTGCCTGGTGTTCGGTCATTCAAACCTTTCTCTCCGCTTCTCTCCACCTCGGTATTCGTCTCATTCCTCTTTTTGGAATTAATTGAATTAGGAGCCGGTCTTTCCGGGGCGCTTCTGCCTCCCGCCCGAGGCTGCGCTGGCCAGGAGGCCAAGGCTGCCAGGTCAGTTCCCGCCAGGACCGAGGAGCCCCCAAGCCCCTTTGGGGACCCGCGTGCCAGTTCCTACCCTCAGCCAAGTCTTCGCCAAGGGCACAGCTGGGCGGGGTCTGGGCAGTCCGCCCGGCTTGGGACATCTGTTCTCGCCAGAGTCGCATTAAAGGCAAGGGGTGGGGGTGGGGGGCTCAGAACCAACCTCTCAATCCGGAGCCGATGCCTGCTTTCTCGACCGCAGGCGGAGGCAGTGGAGGACACCGGACTCGCATAGTTTTCTCTTTCCCCTCGGGAAAAGCGATAGAATTGGTATGGGGCAAGTGGGGCTTTCTCTCTTGCCTCCTTCTCTCCCGCTCGACAATCAGTTGCCACATCGGGCCTCACTCCTGGAGGGCAACAGGGTACTCCTGTCCCGCGGGAGCTGCCCAGGAGCCTCCGGAGGCGCCGGCGCCCGGGATACCTCGGAGGCTTCGGGCCGGCGGGAAGCGGTACGGATCCCGCTTGCAGCGAACTCGGCGCTCGGCTGGGCTCCGAGGCCAAGGCGGGGGCGCCGCGCAGGGGAAGGGTTCAACACAACTCAATTAAAACTTCGAAAACATTTGGATTTATGTTGGGGGGAGGGCAGTGCTTTTTTAAAAAACCTGAGAAGGACCACAAAGCCCCTAAGCTAAACCAAACCAAAATCCTTAACTACTGATCATTTTGTAGAAAAAGAAATATCCCTCAGACACTTCTCCCTGGGTGCCACCACGGAAAAGCTCCCGCCTGGCCAAGCCCAGCGCCTGGACACCCCTTCACCACCCCAGTGCCCTGGCGCTGAGCCCAGGTCGCCCCCTGCCCACCCTTTGCTCCCGTGTTGGTGCCAGCCTGTGCCACTCAGCCCGTGCCCGGTGCCCGGTGCCAGGCGCGGGGGGAAGGCGGGGAGGAGCCGAGGCTCCAGCTTAAATTCCATGGCATCTGTTCATTATTATACAGTGAGGATTTTTATATGGACAGCTAAATTAAAGACAGATTTTTGCCAGAATTGCAGATCCCATAAAAATGATGACACAGGATGGGGGCTTTTTCTTTAAAAAAAAAAAAAAGAGAGAAAGATTAAAAAAACACAACCCAACAAACCACAACCCCAATCCCTCTGTGCCCCTCTCCTCTGATGTCAGTGAGTTACTTTGGCCCCTTTGCCTTCCCCTTCTTCCACCAGCACGGGCTGCCCAGGGAGAACCAAACCCCAGCGGCTCTTCATGCCCAGCCTTTTCACAGATGCCCAGTGACCAACCAGCTCTCTCCCACAGCTGCTGGGGCGGGCAGAGGCAGAATGGCCAGGTCAGGTGTGGAGGGTCAGCATAGGAACTGGAGCTGGGGGGGAGTGCCAGAAAGGGGTAGGAGTCAGGGGGCTTGACCTTTCTGCATTCCCAATCCAAAGGGCAAGCTGCGTTTTTGGCTGGTTGCCAAGGCTGGGGGCAGCTGGTGAGGTCCAGGAGATGTGGGGCCCTCCATTCCAGTACATGGGACAGCACCCACTTCCCCCTCTCTAATGGAGAGGGGGATACAATAATTGGGCACTGGGCACAATTTGCACAGGAGCGGGAGTTCTGGAATTTCTACTTTCTGAGATTCTAGAATGTTGGAACCTGCACCAGGTTGGTGGTATTCTAGAACGTGTAGGGATTCGGGGATTCTGGGTCCTATGTGAGGAAGCAGACCTCCCAGACTTCTGTGGTTCTGGTTGCAACGACTCAAATTTGAAGTTCAGGGATGATTTCCGGGGCCCTGGGGGAGACTGGAAAAGTGTGGGCATGCAACCGGGGGAGGATCGAAAGAGTGAGGGCCACTCTCAGGAGCTCAGAGGGGTCCCCCCAAATTAGTGCATGTCTTTCTTAATTTTCTTTCATTTTTTTTTTCAGAAAAGAAAAATAAATATCTGTGGAGTTCTGTGTCCTCCAGACAATTGCTCTGTCTGTCTGTAACTGTCTGTGGGGCTGTCTGCTCATCTCCCTCGGATTCGGAGCTGACAGAATTCATATCAGAAGAGCGAACGCAGGGACATCTGTGTGCGGAATGACTGTGCCTACTCGAACCTGCCAATCGCTCCTGGCACGAGCTGGGTAACAAATGCCTGTTACCTCGGAATGCTGGCGGGTGGGGGGAGGGTGGGGGAGGGTGCCTGGCACCACCCCCGGCTTCCAAGCCCTGCCAAGGCCCCCTCCTGCCCTCGGCGGGTCCCGCCCCCTTCTCCGAGTTGGGGGTCCACGGAATTGGATTGTTCCTTAATTAGCAGTGATTAGAAAATTTGGGTGTCTCTCAAACCCTGGCCAATCCGGGTATCCTTGGCCTCCCTAATCTCGATCCCCACTCTCCTTCTGCCCTCCCTCCTGTTTTCCGGATTAACTCTGGGTTTCCACAGAGGGCAGGCAGGCGGCCAGTTGGGGGTGGGGTGGCTCACGGAATGCAGGGAAAGGGGTCTCTGGAGGGAAGAATTCCGCCGAAGTTGCCAGAAGGAGTTTCTGTCGCGAAGCGTGAGGCTGTGTGTGGAGGGTTTGCATAGACGCGGTTGGCGGGATGATGGGTTGTGAGGTGGGGCAGAGAGAGAGAGGGACAGAGAGACCAGGGATTGCGGACGGAGAGATAGGGATGAGGAGATGCGGAAGATGGGAAGGAACGAGAAAAGAAGGCAAGAGGCGGGGGCAGCGCCGACCCGGTTCTCTCCTCACTAGAAACCTCCGGGATTCGGCCCAGCCCGTTGCCGCGAACCGGCTGGCCTCCCCCGCCTCTTGGCCCAGGCCTCCGGGGCTCTCCCCGATCCATCAGCGGGTTCTGCTATCCGAGGTGGGGGAGGGGAGGGCGCTACGCCACAGCCAGTGCCAGCTGGGGGTGGGGGTAGTTATTGCGAGGAGGGGCGGAGAGCACATCTAAAATTCCGAGACATCTGTTCACCCAGGGAGGAGACACTGGGCGCAAGAAGGCTGGGCGCCCCCACCCCGCCCGCTCTGCCCGCGGTTCCAGGGGCGGGACTCCCGCACTCCCCGTGCCCCTACCCCCAACCGCCAACCCTGGCCTGAAGAAGGGGGTGCTAAGCAAGGGATCAGGCTGGGGGGAGCGGAATTCGGGAACTGCTGTCTTACTGGTGGGTCCTCAGAAAGGGAGAATCAGGGCTCAGGGGAAGGCTGAAAGGGACGGTGTGGAGGGATGTCTGTCGGAATAGATCTCCCCAGAGCACCCACAGACACCCCCCCACATATATATACATGCACATAGACTTGGCCATCATACATGCTCAGATATAAATCCTCCCGTTCCTGTGAACACACATAACTGGCCCCCTTCGAACTTGATCATTTATTCATTCAAGCTATCTTACTAGATGCTTGTCTCTGCTGGGCTTGGGCTAGATATTGGAGAGATATCTTCCTACCCATCAGGAGCAGTGAGCACATTCAGATACCCAAGTGCACAAGCCCACACACTGCCCTCACACTCATACAGACTCTATTCTAAATGGGAGGGGCATCTGGTGGGAGGGAGTTCCAATAACAATACCATCCTCTTGTCTGTAAGCAGTTTCCCCAGGGGAAACCAGGACAGGGTCTAGGAGTCCCAACAGGGGGCTCTGGACCCACTGCCAGCAACTTGTCACCTTCTCACCTACTCCCTTTCGGCAGGAGACCCTGCCCCCAGACTTTCCCTGAACAAGCTCCAACCCACTTCCCACCAAGCCTTGATGACCACCTCTCTCTTTCCCATGCCCTGGCCTGGCACCTGCCCCTGCACCAGGGCTGCCCTAGCTGGGCCGACAGAGGCCAGGCCTCTCAGCTGGGAAATGTCCATGTGGTTGCTACTTAAAAACTGATTTATGAGGCCGTGGCGGCTGCGGAGGCTTGGCCTGCGGTCCTGGTAGTAATCAAGGGCATATGCCCATCTCGCCTGGCACTGCCCAGCTTGTGAGCCCAGCCCTGGCCTCTGCTCTCCTGCTGGGAAGAGAGAGGGATAAAGGTACCAAGTCCTTTTCTCTTCAAGCTATCTCTCTCCTCCTCCACTCTCTTCCTTTTCCTCCTCCTTCTTTTCCTTCCTTTCCTCTCTCCCTCCTCCCTTCATTCCTCCTCCTTCCCTCCCTCCCTTTCTCTTCCTTCTCTCCCAAGTGGCAGGGACCAGCCTGTGTGCCGGGCTGGCGCTCACAGCTGCAGCCCATCTGCTATGATTGAATGGTGACAGTGATGAGACAGGAGCTGGGGGGAATGGGAGGACATGGGGGCTGCCCTGCCACCCCTCAGCCCTCCTTGTGCCAGTCCCCACATGCTTCCTTGACCTCCAGATTGAGACCGTCTATTTTGCCTGTGCAGGGTGGGGTAATCCCACCCCTCTAAGTAGTAAGGGAATTTCTTTCTTCCTACCTAGATTCCTTAGAAGAAAAGAGCAGAAGGGTAGGTAAAAAAGGGGGAAGGGATTGGGGTTGGAAGAGCGATCGGGAAGAAATGACCCATATGTTCACACCTGTACAGGCTTGAGTGGGGCGGGGGCACTAGCACGGAACAGGGTGGAGTGCTGAGACTCTAGTCTGGGCAGGGAGGCACTGATGCAGGTCCAGGATCCAGCTTTTTCAGGAATCCAGGAAAACATCCTTGATGGTCTTTGGTGGGTATCTTGTTCCTTAGACCCTGTCACTTTCCTTACCATGGGGGTTCCCTCTGTACCCCAGAAAATCTGCTGGCTCTCTCTGTCTTCAGGAGTAAATTTGAAGAGCTGGGAAATCACCGTTCTCCATGGTGCCCAAAAGAAGACCCACAGGTTGGACCCGAGTCTGTAGCAGGAAGGTCTAGTTAAACATGAAGAAAAATTTCCCTGCTGATTCCAGTGCAAGACCAAGATCTGACAACAATAACAATGGAAACTAACTTACATGTGGAACTTATTATGTATCCATAACTGACTTAAATTAAGCATTATACACAAGCTAATAATTATCTCAACCACTCTATGAGGTTGGGACTGTCGTCATACTTACACTACAGGCAAGGACACTGGGGCACATATGTCCAACTTGTATCCTAGGCCTGGCTTCTCTCTTGGTAGGAATAAGAGAATGATTAAGAGGTCCAAAAAATTTTAAGAACGTTATCCTTTCTTTTTCACTCACTTTTCTCCTGCCTCTCTTCTCCCTCTCCTTGTTCCTTACGCTCAATCAACCCAATACCTTCTCTCCTGTGAATGCACATACACGTGGCTCTCTCTTCCTGCCACCACTCACATGCAAATAGGTAGAAACACCCCCAAGCAGGCACTCACTGTCCCCATCCCACACATGAGGAAACCCACTCACAGACTTGACTGCGTTTGATCCCACCTTCTGTGTTAGGGCAATTGCTCCTCACATCTGTAGTCTTGGCCCGTGGGGTCTCTCTGCCTGAAGCTCAGGGTGGAGAATGCCATTGTGAACAGCTGCAGGACCAGCCTGGACTTCCAGTCTAATCTGGGCCCCTGAGGAGCAATTTGCTCCACCTGGATATTTCCCCTGCCCTTTCCCTGGATACTGGAGTCTGTCTGGGTGACAGACTGCCCTCTCGTTTCTGTCATCTGCACCTCCATTCTCCCCCTTTCCTCTTCCTCCAATCTCTTTCCTCTTCCCTTTCTTCTTTCATCCATCTTCACACATCCTTTCTCCCCCTTCTCCTCTTTTTTCCTTCCTCATCTTTTCCTTCATCCCCTCTTGCCTAGTTATTATGTAATAAGTCCTTTGGTCCTTGAAAATCCTCCCCCCCACCCACGAAAGTGGGCATTCCTTATATTCTATAAATTTCACAACGAAGAGGCTGCTGGTAGGAGAGCATCCCTACTAGGCAATCCCACCAGAGAGAAGTTTTTATCTCAAGAGAGGGAGATAGGAACCCATAATCCAATCTTGTGGATAAGCATTAAGCAGTCACTAAATCCCTACAATCCTCAGAACAAATCCAGATCAACTCTGCTGTCCACTTGCCCAACACAAATTGGGATAAGAAATCAGGTGGGAAGCTTTTTGTGGGGTTATGATAGAACTTTCTTGGTATCTGTCTCCTTCCCCTACTATTTTGAGGTCTTCTAAGGCAAGGAGGCACCTGGAAAGGGGCACCTGGGGGTCACAGAAACCACACATCCAGGGTCCCTCACCTGTCACGGTACCCTTACCAAACTCTTCCTGTAATTGGCCCTGAAGGACAAAGATGGCTAAATACTTGAGCCTGAGTCTGCATTTAAGCAGGGATGGGGTCTGAGGTCACCTTCCATCCTCACCCACCTCTCCCAGGCCCAGTGTCTGGACACTCCTTGGTTACCCTGGTATCTTTTCAATTCTCTCTCTCGCCCTCTCTCTCTCCTTTATCAATGAGTCTCTCCCTCTTGTCCCTTCTCTCTCCTCCATTCCTTCTGTCTTCGACCACCCATCCCAGGTCTCCTCTCATCTCTTCCCTGTCTTGTCCTTGGGTAAGGAGAAATGTCTGGTTTCAGCACCACGGACAGAGACATAGGGTGCGTTTGTCTAAAAGGCTGGGCGAGAACCGGAGTGTTTACTTCAGGCTGAGATCTGTGCAAGTGGTGAGTGCCCACGAGTTTCTTTGGGTGTGTGAATGTGCATGTGTGAGTGTGTCCAAGGCTGTGTGAATGCCTGTGCCTCTCTGGGGCACACGCCTGTGGGAGTCTCTGGGCGCATCTGTGTGTTTGTATCTGTCTGTGCTGTGTCCCCGCCTGCTCCCCGAGTCCCTGGCTGAGAAAGGGGACGGGATGGGGACGCTCCGTTCTGGAGATGGGGGAGGCAGCGGGTGGCTTAGTATCCCAGCCGGTCCTGGGGGCGTCATCCTTGCCCAGACGCGCGCCAGGCACCATGTGGCATGTGTGCCAGCCGGCACAGGCTGAGGGCATTCTGCCCAGCATGAGAGGAGGTGGGGAAGAGGCAGGGAGCTAGGGACAGGCAAGAAGAGGTGGGGAGCTGAGCTCTGAACTTAACTCTGGGGCCAGGCCCTTTCAGTCCTGGGTGAACTCCAGCCACAAGCCCATGGATGAAAAAATATACAAGTTACTTGCCTTTGTGAGGGCCCAGACAACCAGATAACCAACGTGTCACACACACATATCCTCAGGGAAATGCACAGGGCAGGCCTGTCCTGGCTTGCACACAAGTGTGCACACCAGTTCCTGTACAAATGCACACACACATATATAAATAACTAAGCCACTCTCAGAGGATGGGGGATATAAGAATCACCGC
The DNA here is from genome assembly GCF_002007445.2 of Ailuropoda melanoleuca. Classification (NCBI taxonomy): domain Eukaryota; kingdom Metazoa; phylum Chordata; class Mammalia; order Carnivora; family Ursidae; genus Ailuropoda; species Ailuropoda melanoleuca. Next base: position 24,092,235 of record NC_048230.1, on the reverse strand, counting down.
TCTGGGTCACAGAGCAGGACCCCTCATTACATGATTGGGCACTCACCTCCTATGATATCAGGCAACACCTCTAAGATCTGGTAGCTCCTACGACAACAGTTGCCTCCCCAACAAACGGACAGATTTCCCCAGCACTGTGCATGCCTGGGGGCTGTCATCATGGGTGCCTGCCCTCTGCACCTAGGGAAGGAAGTTGAGAAAATAATGTTGCCTCTGTGTCTCATCTGGAAAGAATGAGCAAGGGGGAGAGGAAAGGCATCCAAATGGCTCCTCCCTTTCATCACCCATGCAGTTCTCATGCCCCCAGAGTCTGGTGTACTGGAGACAATCCTAGATTTTTCATCCCTTTCTCAATATTAACGGGCTATGTGACCCTGGGCAGGTTATTTCTCAGTGAGATTTAAATATGATTCATGTAGGGGCGCCTGGCTGGCTCAGTCAGAGGAGTGTGCAACTCTTGGTCTCGAGGTCATGAGTTTGAGCCCCATGTGGGGGTATAGAGATTACTTAAATAAATACAAAACTTTAAGAAATTTAAATGTAATTCATGTAAAGGGCTTAGCTCGAAGGAGTTGCCATTAAATGGCAACTATTATTATTATTATTATAAATTAAACAATTATTATTGTTATATTAATACTATGGAAGGAGTGGTTAGCAGGGTTGGATGGAAATACTGTAGCCAATGCTTACAGCAAGGTGTCTGACCCATAGCAGGTTCTCAATGAGCACGAGTACAGTACAGTCTGAAATTAGTGGTAGAATTTCAGGAATTTAGGCAGTTAAAGGGAGCTGAGAATGATAGAATTTGCTCTCCAAAAAGAGAAGCATGCACTCCAAGTGCAACAGGAGGAATGAAAGTTAGACATACAAAAAAAGCTGGAGGACGAGGCAGGAAGTAATAGAATGAGGTGGTGAGGATAGGATCCTTCAGGGTGAAGCATCCAGACCTCCATTGTGCAGGGCCAGGGAAGCCCCTGGAGGGTCTCCATTCCAAGTCTGAACTCTTTTTTTTTTTTTAAATAAAGATTTTAGGATGCCTGGGTTGCTCAGTCGGTTAAGCGGTTAAACATCTGCCTTCTGCTCAAGTCATGATCCCAGGGTCCAGGGATGGAGCCCCACCACTCAGGGAGCCTGCTTCTCTCTCTTCCTCTGCCGCTCCGCTGACTTGTGCTCTCTCTCTCTCACTCTCTCTGTCGGATAAATAAATAAAAATCTAAAAAAAAATATTTTATTCATTCATTTGACAGAGAGAGAGAGGGTGAGCAGGGGAAGCAGCAGGCAGAGGGAGAGGGAGAAGCAGGCAGAGGGAGAGAGAGAGACAGACTCCCCACTGAACAGGGAACCCAGTGTGGGGCTCCATCCCAGGACCCTGGGATCATGACTTGAACAGAAGGTAAACGCTTAACAGACTGAGCCACCCATGTGCCTCCCAAATCTGAACTCTTTATCCACATGTCTTCCCACCTATTTCTTCTCTGGGCTTCCTAATTTCAGTAAATGGCAGCATCCAGTTAGTTGCTCAAGCCAAAAATCTGGACTCATCCTTGAGTTCCCCCTTCCTCTCAGTCTCCATATTAACTCTCACCAAGAGCCACTGATCCTTGCTCCAATAGGCACCCAAGTCCATGATCTTCTCTCCTTTATCACTGCTTCCCTCTACGTCAGGTCACGTCTCCTCTCCTTTGGGTGTCTGCTCTGGCTTCCCACTTTGCCCCACTCTGATCCATTGTCCCATAGCAGTTAGGGTAATCTTTTAAAAATATAAGCCTGGCCTTTTGCTCTCTGGCTTAAAATTTTCCAGCAGCTTCCTCAGCACTAGAATAAAATCCAAACTCCTTATCAGCTGGATCTGGTTCCTCCCTCCCTCCCCAGAGTTATCAGCCCCTGCTTCTCCCTCTCCATGCCCCAGTCTCACTGGCTTTTCTTTCCACTCTGCACACACTAAGATCACCTTCTCACCCTAGGAACTGGACAGCTTTCTTGGCCCAATCAATCCTCTCACCTCTCTCCCACTCTTCATGGCTGGCTCCTTTTCATGCTTCCAGTCTCACGTTGTCCACCCCCACGTCCACCCGAGAAACCTTTTCTGATGCCTTTTCTACTATTTCCTTTGCAGTACTTAACTGTTGCCTTGCTTTTTGTTGTTGTTGTTGTTGTTGTTTTGTCTGCCCATCCTGCTGGTCTGCAAGCTCTCTGAGGACAGGGACCGTAGTATTTGTTCTGCCCCATGGTAAACTCTGAGCTCAGCATGGAATAGGTATTAGACAGTGTGTTTGAGTGGCAGAATTGATGAATGCTTTGACACCTTGCAGGGTGGGGGTGGGGTGAGCAGGTCCTGTAGCCTGGGCTCCAACCTGCCCCATTAGGGGTCTGTCTCATCTCTCTTCTTCCCAGGAAGCTTGTCTGCTGGCAGCCTCCTAATTATATTTTACTTCACTATAAATCTTTTCGTTAAATATAATTGAAAAATACACCTTTCGAATCATCGCATTAACCTAGCATCCACTCTGAGGCAGTAATTAAAAGCTTCCTACGATCTCTCACTGGCTTGGGGAGAACTGACTCAGAGATCATCTTCTGCCAAACCCCAAATGTATAGGCACCAACCTCCATGCCCCTAGAGAGGGTGGAGGCACAGGACCCAGACTGCCCACCCCTCAGGCTCAGGGGGGTGAGCCTGCTCCCCCTCTTCTCTCTCCATGATAGGATTCAGACAGCTGGGAGCAATGTCCAAACTCCAACCAGCACTCCCTCTGGGGCCTAGGGTCTGCAATACTCCCCCTCTTCATTCTCTCCTGAGCTCCTGGCTCAGAGCCTTCATAAAACTCTGGGTCATCTTTGACAATGCTCTTTTACACCTCATACCTGATTCAGAAGCAACTCTCCCTGTTCTGCCTTCAAAATCAATCCAGAATCTGAGCACTTTTTTTTAAGATTTTATTTATTTATTTGACAGAGAAAGAGACAGGGAGAAAGGGAACACAAGCAGGAGGGTGGGAGAGGGAGAAGCAGGCTTCCTGCTAAGCAGGGAGCCCAATGCGGGGCTCGATCCCAGGACCCTGGGATCATGACCTGAGCCAAAGGCAGACGCTTAACCAACTGAGCCACCCAGGCGGCCCAATCTGAGCGCTTGTCATCACCCCACTGCTACCACCCTGGTCCAAGCTGCCGTCCCCTCTCTCCTAGATGACCACAGTTTCTGCCCTTGGTCCCTTCAGTCTATTTGTGGTGGAGCAAGCAGAGGGATTTTGTTTTTCTTTTATTTTTTTTTAAGATTTTATTTATTTATTTGACACAGAGAGAGACAGCCAGCGAGAGAGGGAACACAGGCAGGAGAAGTGGGAAAGGAAGAAGCAGGCTCCCAGCAGAAGAGCCTGATGTGGGGCTCAATCCCAGGACCCCGGGATCACGCCCTGAGCCAAAGGGAGACACTTAACGACTGAGCCACCCAGGCGCCCCTGTTTTTCTTTTAATAATAGCTTTGCTAACTTATAATTCACACATTTAAAGTGTACAATTCGGGGCGCCTGGGTGGCTCAGTGGGTTAAGTATCTGACCCTTGATTTCGACTCAGGCTGTGGTCTCTGCATTGGGCTCAGTGCCCAGAAGGGAGTCTGCTTGAGATTCTCTCTCCCTCTCCCTCTGCCCCTCTGTGCCCCTCCTGCACTCTCTCCCTCTCTCAGATAAATAAATAAATAAATTCTTTTTTAAAAAACTGTACAATTCAATGGTTTCTTAGGATATTCATGGGGTTGTATGACCATCACCACGATTTTGAACATTTCATCACCCTTTAGCAGTCACTCTCCATTCCCCTCGACCCCACAGCCCTAGGCAACCAAAATAAAACACCACCTTCTCTAAGAAGCTTTCCCTGGCTACTCCATCAAAAACTGCGCCTCCTTTCCCGCTCCTTCTTCGCTTTATTTTTCTCTTTAATACATAATCACCATCTAACATGCTATGTATGTTGCACATTTATTATGTTCCTCCTCTAGTTTTCCCACCCCATATTCACACTCCCTGTGGGAGGGGCCTTTTTTTTTTTTTTTTTTGTAGTAGCATTCCCAGCAGCTAGGACAGGACCCGGTACATAAGAGGTATTCAATAAACATATGCAGTATGAATGAACTCAATAACAAAGATATTGAGTTTAAGGTTCTCAAAAGTTGCCTTCCTGGGGACCAGCTCTCAGGTGCCTGAATGTATCTGTCTCTTCTCTCTTTTTTCTCTTTTGGTCTTCTTTTCTTTCCTGCCCCAGACACAATGTTCCACTCACCTCCACCCCTTGGTCAATCCTTAACGCCAACTCTCTTGGTGTTGTCCAAGGGACTTGTTCCTCCTCTTTCTCTCCTTCTGCCCTGACCAACCCCTGACTCTTCCCCACTCTTCATTTTCAGACTCACCCTGGAGAACATCAAATGGATGGCCTCTGGCATGCTAGTGGAAGAATAATCAGTCTCACTGCCTGAGTCCTTCAAGAATGGTGGCATTCCTGTGCTTACGACTTGGGCCAGGCCCTAAGTTGGGTGCAGCACTGTCAGATAGAACTTTCTGCAATGACAGAAATGTCCTATTTCTATTCTGTTCAATATGGTAGTCACTAGCCAATATGAGGTTATTAAGCATTTGAAATATGGCTAATTGTGACTGAGGAAATGAATTTTAAATTCTATTTAATTTTAATTAATTTAAATTTAAATAGCTATATGTGGCTAGTGGCTTCCAATTGGGCAATGCAGATAGGCACACGTTATTTTGTTTAATCTTTACAATTATCTTGGGGAGGAGATAATATTATCCCCATTTTACAGATGAAGAAGAGTGGCTAATCAGGATGAGAATCCATGTGTGTTGGTTTCTAGAACCTTCCAAGGAGATGTTTCAGGGCTTGGGATAGGAGTTATATAAGTGAAGAGGGCATGGAAACATAATCATTCATTTTTTCACTCAGTGAGACTTTGTTGAAATGCATCTGCTAAAGGCTGGAGATATAACCACAAACCTTTTATTGCATACCTTCTGGGACACATTTTGTTTTTAAGATTTTTAAAAAATTTATTTATTTGACATAGAAACAGCCAGCAAGAAAGGGAACACAAGTAGGGGGAGTAGGAGAGGAAGAAGCAGGCTCCCAGCAGAGGAGCCTGATGCGGGGCTCGATCCCATAACGCCGGGATCACGCCCTGAGTGGAAGGCAGACTCCTAACGACTGCGCTACCCAGGTGCCCCTGGGACACATTTTTATTCCCATTTGACAAATGAGAACGTTGAGACTCAGCTAGATTCAGCAACTGCTGGATCTCCCTGCTCCCTGCTTCTTCCCTCACCTCTCCCCTCCTCCCCTCCCCCAGCCCCAGTCTATTCTCTCTATAGGAGCAACAGTGATCCCTTGAAACATTTGTCTGATCATGTTTTCCCTCGCTGGAAATTTGGCCAGGTTCCCCACTTTATTCCCAGAGAAAACCAAAGCCTATACAAAGGTCTGTGTGGCCCTGTGCAGTCTGTGCCTCCCTCCATTCCAGCTCAAGCCTCACCTGCTTCTGCTCTCCCTGGATCCCTCCAATCCACCGCCCCCCTTGGGCCCTTCAGGCCCTGCCTTGCCTGTTTGTTGGCTGCTCCCTGATATCCACACTGTCCATTTCTTCACCCCCTGAAGGTCTTAGTTCAAATGCTGCTCTTCCAAATGAGGTCTACCCTGACCCTCTATTTCAAATGGCAACCTCCACCCCCCCCCACCTAGATCACCTTTTCATGAACTTTCCCCCCATAACACTTCCTACCTTCTAACATAAATATAATTTACTGATGTATTATCCCCATCTCCCAGCTCGGATGGAAGTTCCTGGAAGGCAAGGATCTTTGAGATATTGCAGAGCCTCAGCCAGCCTCTGGCACAGGGTCAGATATCAATGAACATGGGTCAGATAAATGGACGAGCCTGCCCCGTAGCAGCAGGTGGGCTCAGATTCTCACTTGAGCCCTTTTGCTTCTAAAGCCTGAATTCTTTCCCTCAAAGTCATTTTTTCTTTTTTTTTTTTTAAAGATTTTATTTATTTATTTGACACAGAGAGAGACAGCCAGCGAGAGAGGGAACACACAGGGGGAGTGGGAGAGGAAGAAGCAGGCTCATAGCGGAGGAGCCTGATGTGGGGCTCGATCCCACAACGCTGGGATCACGCCCTGAGCCGAAGGCAGACGCTTAACTGCTGTGCCACCCAGGCGCCCCCAAAGTCATTTTTTCTTAAGTATTCCCTCCAGGGTCCTCCCTAGGTTCTCTCCCTTAAGGGGGGGCTCTGGGCTCATGCAATTTCTAACCCAGGCAGGGATATGAATTCTTTTATATACTCTTGGCTGTGATACCCAGGAATTGAAGTAATTTTACCCAAACTCAGAGATCTCCTCTCTTCAAGGCAGGGGCCCTGGGTCTGCTTTTCAGGCTGTGGCCCCAGCAGGTAATCCCCCACCCCCACCCCAGATACTGCTAGTCTTTCCCCTCTCTGCTGAGGAGGAGCTGGGCCAGTCATTCCCCTCCTTCAGTGGGATAACTTGGGAACATAGCCCCCCCGCCCCACACCTCTGGGTATGCAGTGTCACCAAGCTAAGGAGGCACAACAGTCCTCCATCCCTTGACTGCTTACCCCATGAGGAAGGTGACAAGGTATTTCCTCATGGTGGGGTGCACGGGCAGGGACTCTTCCTTGGAACTGACAACTGGGATTGTTTGTGGGTCCATTAGGAGGGATGGGAGTTAGATAAAAGGAAGGACTTCCCAAAAGTTAGAAAACAAAGCAAAGGTATGAAGCCTCTTTTTCACTTAAGGGCTAAGATAACTGAATGCATTCATCTCCCTTTAACCATGCCCTGGACATCTTCCCAAGTGGTCAGTAACAGGTAAAAATGACCGATGACTCTCCCCTCTGAGCTCATCCCTCCCCAGTTTCTCTTCTCCTCCACTCTTCCTCATCCCCTTTCCATCTCCCTTAGCTCAAAGCCACTTGCTGGGCCCCAAATGGAGAGACAGCTCCCTAGGCACCTCGGGGAATACGAAGCCACGTCAAGAGGGAAGAGCTGGCGTCTGACGTGTAGCCCAACCACCTTCTGGTAGCGAGGTGCGAGGAAAGGCCAGGGCTTGGGGCCAGTACCAGCTCTGCCAGCTCACAACTATGCGGTCCGGAGAAATCGGTCGACGTCTCTGAGCCTTAGCTTTCTCGTCTGTAAAATGGGGCGAACGGTATCTGCCCTACCACACTGCATGAGTTGGGTGATGGCTCGTGGGAAGTTCCAGGCACAGGGTAGACACTGAAGAGTTGGTGTTGTTATGATTATTACTGCTTAGGCTCCAGGAGGCCCTCTCTTCCACCCCCATGGATGAGGGCGGGCTTCCCCCCTCCTTCATCATTCACCATTGCTCTGGTCCAGATGAAAGTTCCAGATGGAGTCTCCAATCATACTTTGCTCCAATTGAACCTCTTCTTTTCCTAAAACTCAATCCAACCCATCACTCCCTGCCAAAATCCCTCCCTGGTTCCCTACTGCCTACCAGCACACAGCAACCAGAGTGATTAATAGTTTGGGTTTTGGGGTCACACCTGGGTTGGATGGTCACTTCTCTCACTTTCTAGCTGTGTCTCTTAGGCAAGTTATTAGTATCCCTGAGCCTCAGTTTACTCATCTGAAAAACAGGATATCAGTGCTTGCTTTGTGTGATTATTGTAATGAAACAAAGCAATTGATATAAAGCATTTGGCACATGGAAGATTCGAGCTCTGTTACTATAACAGCATGAAAAACTCATAACTCCTGAGCATGACATGCAAGGTTAGCTATAGAAGTCAGAATTCCCAATTTTTAGAGCAGGATTGTCAGAATGAAGCACCTGGCCTGCCCATCCAAACTGTTTCCTGCCATCCTCCACATGAACCCCATGTTTTGGTTGGCACAGTGCGTCACTCAACCATCCCCATGCTGACTTCTTTTGGTGCCTTGGCACATGCTGTTCTCACTGCCTAGAACATTCTTTCTCTCCTTGCCCACTTGGTAGACTCCTACTCATCAGTTAAGACCTAAGTCAAGCCTACGGTCCTCTGTGAAGCCTTTCCAGACCCAGGGTCTGGGATCACATCCTTGTCCTCCAGCACCCCAGTACTTTACCTCCACTTAGCATTGGGGAGAGAACCATAGGCCTTAGGACCAGGTTGCCTGGGTTGGAATTCTAGCTCTGCCACTTCCTAGTACTTCCCTGTTCCTGTACTAGTCTGTGCCTCAGTTTCCTGACTTGGAAAGTGAGGTGATAATAGTATCTGTCTGATAAAGGTCTGAGGAGTAAATGAGTTACTATGTAAAAAGACTTGGTTCCCACTCTCGGCACAGTGTAAGTGCCCAGTAAGGGGAAGCTGTCATAATTATTATCCCGGCCTCTTTTGCTTTCCAGGACAGAGCTCAGTCTCCAAGTTGGTCTTCCAGATCAGGCTGTGAGATTGGAGAGGAGGGACTGGAGCTGATTCATGAAGCTGCTGTAGAGTGGATACTTGGCTTTCTCATTTGTCCTTCAGGATAATACTCTGCACTGGGGACCAAGGTTCCTCCCATTTTACAGATGAGGAAATCAAGACCCAGAGGAAATGCCTAAGGGCCCTAGTAAGCAAGCAAGCAGCAAAGCCAAGTTTTACTCTTGGACCCGGCTGACTCCAATCACCTCCCCCAGCCTCAGTTTTCCAATCTGTGGAATGGGTTGGTAACTGTTCTTCTAATCTCTCAAGTTTACCGTGTAATACATGTAAATGTAAAAGGTAGAATGAGGTTTACGTCTCCCCTCATGAACCGGGTAATGCTTTGTCTAGGACAAAAACAAGAACTTTTCTGGGGGTGAAAGTGGGGAGTAGCTGAGATGCAAATGGTCCCAAAGCCCCACTTCACCCCTCTCCCTAGGGTTTGTAGGCAGCCTGGGGCCAATTCAGCAAGCTCCCTTCTTTCCTGGGCCCACTGCCAGCCCCTCTGCCCCTTCCCCCCACCCATTGCCACTGGAAGACAATGGTGGGCAGGCCCAGCCTTTGTGAGAGGGGTCAGGCCAGTTAATCTCAGGCTGGGCCAGGGAGGGGGGTGTGGGAGGGCTAGGGGAAGGAAGAGGGGACTGCATGTGGGGACAGATGACAGAGGGCTTGTGAGGGTCGGGAGGACACTGGAGGCTGGGGGCCTGAGGAGTAAAAGCTTGAAACAGGCTTTGGGGAGCGTTTCCTCCGAATGTAGATTTGAGCTCCTATTAAACTTGCCAAAAATTTGTGTTAGCTAATGGATTCTTAATTCTGTCTAAAATGAGAGAGGGAAAATTATGCCATTCATCTTGTATTGGTTTGAAATTACATCTGACACCTAATCGATCATACTGTGGAACATTAACTCTTTGGAAGAGACCCAACTTTTCCTCTCTCCCTTGCTTTCCAGCGCTCTCGACCACCCCCACCCCCTGATTCCTTCTTTTGTATTTCATTAACTAAGCAAAGCTCTGCCTGTCTCTGGGGGTGAGGGGTGGGAGTTAGGGAAAGGTTTCGTTTGAATCAAAGGAGATAACTAGGTCCCCCAATCCTTTGCCCAAGACCAGAGCCCCTGCTTCCAACCTTCAAGTGACCTCCTCTCTCCCTGTGTTTTCCTATGTATTCTGAGATCTGGAAATGCAGAATGAAAGGCATTGGGGTGTGGGGTGACCTCAGAGCCACCTTGGGGGCACCAGAGAGAGGCCGGGAGCCAGGCAAAGCTGAGCTGGCACCTGGGGCTGGGGCAGGGGCCGTGGCGGGGGGGCTCACCTGCGACTTGGTTGGCAGATGGGTGAGGAGGAGGAGGGCAGATGACAATAGATTTACCTCTGGGGATCCTTAAGAGCTCTGACTGAAAACCCCAAGCCCAGACCTGCTTTCCAGGAGGAGGACTTTCTGGCAGCAGAGAGAACCCACTGGAAGCTGACAGACCTGGGCTGGGATCCTGGCTTCACTCCTGACAAGCTGTGTGACCTTGGGCAAGTTACATAATGCCTCTGAATCTCAGTTTCCTTCTCTGTCAGAGCAGGATAATAGCTCCAGTGAGGACTGGAGGGGAGAATCCAGGTAAAGCTGGGACAGAGCCTGTTGCCAGGCACACAGTAGGTGCCCAATAAATGTGCTGGTCAGAATCCAGAGCAACACTCCTCCTCCCTTCTACTTCTTCCTGACATCCCTTCCCACCCCTCTTCTTCCCTCCTACCTCCAACTGCCTGGCCCCCAGGCAGACCTGGGCTGAGAAGCGACAAGGCCAGGTCTGTGAGGGCCAAGGTCTTCTCCGAAGAGGACACCAAAGGAGGCCTAGGCCCCCTGGGTTTCTGCAGGGCCCCTAGCCCTCTTCTTTCCCAGAGCTCCTCAGTCTTCTCTTAAAGTTGTGGGGGGTTGTCTCCTGCATGGAGAGCTCTCTCCGCACCTCCCACCTTGCCTGGGTCTCTGGAGGAAGGGGAGCTCTAGGAGGTGAGGCCAGGAGGAAGGGCAGTCCAGCTGGGAGAGAACCACTGCCTTTACTCAGCCTTTTCTGACCTCTGCATGTGGTTTCCAGAGGGTGCCTATCTCCAGTTTGATCATCCTGTATTTTACCAGGGAGGGGCAGATTGGGCTGGGAGTTGGGGCTTGTCCCTCAAGAGCAAGGGAGGGCAAAGAGAAGCTTCCAGGGCCCTCTAGCTCCATGTGAAGGGGGTCCTCATGGAAGGAATGTGCCATGTAGCTGGCCTGTGGTGCAGGACAGCATGGAGGGGCTGAGGGCCTCTTTCATGTCAACCAAGGTGGTCGCTACCTTCTCCGCATTCTCAATAAGCACCCGTAAATGCCTGAAAGAGTGAATGCGCAGGTGCAGGGTCCGGGCTGGTTGAAGGGCTCAGTCAAGGTCACACAAGGAATCATTAACTACTATCAGGTTTCTGCTCCAAGTGCCAGAAAGAATGGCGTAGAATGCCCCAACTGTGTTCTTGGGCCTTGTGGAAGAGCCCCAATGTGAAGACTAGGGCTACAGGGGCAATCTCGTGCAGTACCCTCATTTTACAGAGGAAAGCAGGACTCAGGACAGGGTCTGATGGACCAGGGCCACAGGGCAAGGCGGGGCTGCAGAGCCTACACGGTTTCTGGGGAATGGGCTGGAGTGGTGGGAGGGAGTCCAGAGAGCTGCTGGAAGAGGCTTTCCCTGAAGAGAGGAAAGCAGAGGGGGCTGGTGAGGTTTCTTAACTCCCTCTCCCGCCCCAGCACACATACAAACACACAGCGGCAGGAATTTTATTTCCAAATGTCCCTTCTCTGGGGAGCTTGCTGTTTCCCAGGAGACGCCTGGTGGAGATGCCCCTTCCTGCCAGCCTCCCTGGCAGCCACTAGGCGGCTGTGGCTCCCTTTTCTGCCTAGAGACGCCACAGCAAGGGTGCCACGTGGTTTGTATTAATAGGAAGTGGAGCCCAGGCCTATAGATGCTGAGGATGGAGCAGGCCAGCCGAGAGTGGGTGAGCGGCTAGGCCAGTGGGTAGACTGAGGCAGCCTCTCCCAGGGCCACACTGATCAAGGGCCCCGGGCAGCCTGCCATGCTTAGATACATGTGCTGACCTGCCTCTGGTCCACCAGAGGGGAAAAAAAAACAATCCTCCCCGAAATCTTTTTCCCCAAACTGGGAATGTTTTTATGTTTTTATCTTGAATATAAAAGTAATGCATGGTTGTTACAAAAATAGATAATTTCAACAAAACAGAATGAACAAAATCTCCAGACTCAAATTTTAGGATCTTTTTCCATAGGAAAGCAATTAGCCTCTGGCTGAAGAGTCCAAGGCAAGGGTCTGCTCTGCTCAGGAAGGAGGGGGAAGGTATCAGGACACTATGGAAAATTCTAGAATTTTGGAGGCCCTCCTGAAGCAAATACCCTTGTACTGGAGAGACTGATACGTGTGTCTGTTTTCCCCTCAGAAGATCAGCAGCTTCAGAGTGGAGTTCTTCCCACTCACTCTGTGTTATTCCCACACTTCCACCTTCTGGGTGCACCATGCTGCCCCAGTGTGGTCACCCAGGAAATATGGGTTGGAAGAATAAATTAATGAACTTACAGATAAGGAAACAGACCCAGAGACAGACACTGAGTAGCCCGAGTGGCCCAGATCATGTTCACAAATACAACAATTGCCACAGCTCAGGAAAAAATTGGGCTTCAAATTCTCCACCAGTTCCCTCTTTGCCAGAGCTAAAGGGGAGCTAAAGATTGGAGTTAGCCAAAAGGGCCAAGTCTACAGAAGAATTTTCCCAGGTCTGGCCCTTGGACAGAACAACATTGAGGCACTAGAGGGAGACTGTCAGGTTTTATAGGAAGAGAGGCCCCGCCCAGAGAGGGAGAGGGGTGGTAGAGAGTCTGATGTGAATTTAGAATTTGAATCCATGCCATGCCAAGGAGGTGGAGAGCAGTTTTGCCCTTCTACCCTGACAAGGAAGCAGATCTGATTGGAAGGTTCCAGGTCATCTTCCAGTTAAGAAGGGATTTTAGCATATGGAGGAGACTTGCCTCCTTCAAAGAGAGAGGAGGGATTCATCCAACACAGCAGCAGGGATGGAAGCCAGCCCTCATTTCCCTTTCTACTCCTTGCCAGAGAACTTAGGGTCCTGCCATCAACATATTATCCCATTTAGCCATCGATAACTGTCAGGGAGGTCTTAACCCCATTTTACAGATTAATAAACCAAGGCTAAAAAAGGCAGTTACTCGCCCAAGTCACAAACCAAGTGGCAGAATTTGGAAAATCCACCAATCTCAGGCCTGGCCCCCAGATACTCTTTCCGCTGAGGCCTCACCTCAACATTTGGTTTCTTTGGGGGCCATGATTTTGTGGCCAGACCACCCACTGCTAGATTTGGGCACAGGTTCTCTAACTCACAGAGGTCCCTGGCCTTCCTTTAAGCTCAGATCCTTGCCGCGTCCCGTGCTGTTTGGGCAGACCCTGTCCCTGCTTCCCCTGAGAACTGCATTTAAGGCGCCCACGGAGGCATGGGATAAGACAGGAGTCACCCAGGCTTGGCTCACGTGATCAGTGCTCCTCGAAGATGTCACCTTTTCCATTTTGCCAAGGCTTGTTCTCCTGAAGGTCTCAGTCCATCACTGTATTCCCTCCTCACCCCAAACCCTCCACACCCTTTTGGGGAAGGCGCAAAACCTTTGCTGAGGGCAGACCCCGAGACCCGCCGCATTCATGGCCCACAGCGGGCGCCTTGAGCCACTGCACCGAACCCAGCCGGACACAGCTCCGCTCCTCCTTGGAGCGCTCTCCGCCCACCAAGGGGGCAAAGGCTGGCCCCGCCCTCCCTCCTTGGCCTGGCTGCCGCAGGAGACCGAGGGGCCGGCAGCCCGAGAAGCGGCTGGAGGCGAGGGCCGGTGAAGGGGCCCGCAGATGCCGCCTCGGCCCCCCTTCCCTGGCCGGGGCCCCCACGGTGTCGGGGAGCAGGAGGAATCAATCAGGATAATGAAGCCGCAGCCTGCCACGCACCGCAGGGGCACTGAGGAGCCGGGGCCGGTGCCAAGTTCGCCAGACGGTTCGGAGGAGCCGA
>NC_048230.1:24070149-24078553 GCF_002007445.2 Ailuropoda melanoleuca | reverse complement strand
AACAAAATCCTGCCAAGAGGAGTTCACAGTCTAGCGCACAAGGCAGACCAGACGGGCTGAGGTGAGCAAAACCCTGTATTACCCAGGATGAAGGGGCTTCGGCTGGAGGGCCGAAGGGTGTTACAAAATAATCCTGCGGCGCCTGCTTTAATCTAGGCGTGGACTGTGCTCTTATCCCCCGAACAGCCCTGTGAGATGGGTACTATTGCCATTACCATTATTCTCAACCCCATTTTATTTTATTTTTTAAAGATTTTATTTATTTATTTATTTATTTATTTATTTATTTATTTATTTATTTGCGAGAGGGAGGTAGACAGAGACCGAGATAGCGAGAGAGAGCACTAAGCTGGGTGGAGAGGGAAAAGCAGGTTCCCAGTGAGGATCCCCACTAGGATCATGACCTGAGCTGAAGGCAGACGCTTAACTGAGCCAGCGAGGGGCCCCCTCAATCCCATTTTAAAGATGAAGAATCAGAGCCTCAGAGAGGTAAAGAGACTTACCCCAAATCTGATTTCATGTTTTGGACAATTTAGGACTCTGACTCTGGCCAGCTTTCATTACAACATATATCTGAAAGGTTAGACCTGAATGAGGACTTCCCAATACAAATCATGTAGGAAGTGAGGAGAAAGGGTAGCTGAAGGAAGAGATGGTTCCTTCCCTCTTCTGTTGCCCACTAGCCCAACCTTGTCTTCCCTGTCCCCACAGGCAGACCTACCTATATGTGAGCAGAGACAGCTAGAGGAGGTGACCTCCAGAGGCCCCTCTGGTTCTGCAATTTGATGTCTCCTGTCTGAAGTGCAGGCACTGTGCCACCCTTCTGGGAAGCTGTAGTTGGCAGGGGGCTGCAAACTGGGGGAGATTCCAGGCTTCTGAAACAAGGGGTCAGGGGTGATGGGGAGGATTAAAGGGGTGGGAAAGGGCTTTGGCAAAAGAAAGCCTAAGTCAATATCATTAGGAAGACTGGGATTCATCTTCCCTTCTCTTGTCCACCTTTCTCTTTCTGCACATCAGTTCAGGTGAGAAATTTGTGCCAGGGCCTGGGGTAGGCTCAGAGACCATTGGGAAGGCAAAAATCATGCTGGCTTTCTAGCTAGACTCATGTGGTTTCAAATCCTGGCTCTGTCACTTATCAGCTATGTGAGCTTGGGCAAGTGATTCAATCTCCCTGAGCCTCATTCAGTTTCCTCATCTGTAGAGTAGAGGCATTAATACCTACATTTCACGGGGCACCTGGGTGGCTCAGTCGTTGAGCGTCTGCCTTCGGCTCAGGGCGTGGTCCCGGCGATCTGGGATGGAGCCCCGCGTCAGGCTCCTCCACTGGGAGCCTGCTTCTTCCTCTCCCACTCCCCCTGCTTGTGTTCCCTCTCTCGCTGGCTGTCTCTGTCAAATAAATAAATAAAACCTTTAAAAATAAATACCTACATTTCAGGGCGTCTGGGTGGCTCAGTCGGTTAAGCATCTGACTCTTGGTTTCGGCTCAGGTCCTGATCTCATGGGTCATGAGATTGAGCCCTGTGTCGGGCTCTGTACTCAGCAGGAGTCTGCTTGGATATTCTCTGCCTCTGCCCCTTCCCCACTCGCTCGCTCTCTCTTAAATAAATAATAAATAAATAAATAAGTCTTTCTAAAAAATCGACTTTTCAGGGCTATTGCAAGATTGAGAAAAATGAATTCATGGTGTCTAGCACATGGTAGATGCTTAACAAATGGAAACTTAAAGATGTCTTTGTTTATCTTGATAGTCTGAGAATGGCTTCCAAAGATATATCCACCTCTTAATCCCTGGAACCAGTGAATGTTACCTTATCTGAAAAAAAAAATCTTTGCAGATGTGATTAAGAATCTTGAGATGCAGAGATTATCCTGGATCAGCTGGGTGGACTCTACCTGCCACCACAAGTGTCCTTTTAAGAGAAGGCCAAGGGAGATTATACATGCAGAGAAGAGTAGAAGGTGATGTGAAGACAGAGGCAGAAATTGGAATGACACAGTCATAAGCCCCCCCGCCCCCCCCAATGCCAACACAGCCACTAGAAGCTGAAAGAACAGACTCTCCCTTAGGGCCTCCAGAGAGAGCACAGTCCTGCCGACACTTTGATTTTGACCCAGTGAAACTGATGTTGAACTACTGGGTTCCAGAAGTGTAAGAGAATACATTTCTGTTTTTTTAAGCAACCAAGGTTGTGGTGATCTGTTACAGCAGCCTTGGAAAACGAATACATTTACACTGGAGATTCCATCTTGAACACAACCCAGTACCTTCCCTCTAGGAGTTCCCAGTCTAATGGGAAATGAGAGAAGTAAACAGTGCATAGGGATGCCCAGAAGGTGGAAGAGGAAGGTGGAGTTAGTCAGGTGAGGGGCTAAAGCAGGAAGGCCATTCCAAGCAGAGGAAACAGTGTGGGTAAAGGAGCAGGAGAGAACGCTGCCTGCAGGAGACTGTCCGAGTTTGGGATGGCAGGTGCAAGGGCATGAGGGGCATGGCATGGCAGAACTGCTGAGGCAGGTGGCAAGGGCAAGAGGGCCAAGCAGCTTCCACCCCAGAATGGAATCCACCCCTCCAACTCATGCAGCACTGGCCCCAATCAGAGAACTCTAGATGGTCAGTACTGGTCAGAGGCCTTAGGACCATCCAGGCCAGTCCTCCCATTTCACACAAAGGGAAATTGAGGCCCATAGAGATTGAGTCCATCCAGGGAATAAGCTACAAGATGGCTGCACTCTGGCCTCTCTCTTGAGCCTGGGTGTTCCATGTCTGAGGGTCTCAGAGATGCTGCCTGGTGGCCCCTCTATAGCCCATATCCAAAACTCCAGTGGTCTCTAAACAAAGAGGGGTGATTTGCATATTATTTGCATTTGCTAATTAGATGAGAGAGGCAGATTCACTTAGCCTCCTCCCTTCATGTTCCCCTGTCCTATGTCACTCTCATTGAGTTCTTCTTCCTCATCCATCTCTCTCTCTCTCTCTCTCTCTCTCTCTCTTAAAGTAGGTTTCATGCCTAGCACAGACCCAGTGGGGAGCTTGAACTCACAACCCTGAGATCAAGACCTGAGCTGAGATCAAGAGTCAGATGCTCCACTGATTGAGCCACCCAGATGCCCCGGGCCTTCCTCATCCATCTCTTGACGTCAGCAATTTCTCCCATAATTCCAGCCCAAGCCTCACCCCTCAAGGCCTCTTACCCAGCCCCCGCACAACTCCTACTGTATTAAGTGTTTGATACTGCCTGGACAAAGTACCTGGTGCTTCTTTGGTATATCTTGTCTGGGTAGAGGATCTCGGAGCAGGTTACGGTGGAAAAGGAGATGGTGGTTGTTCCAGCTTGAGGTTTTCTCTGGGAGCGGGGAACAGTGAGCCTTGTCTCCCTGTAGCCCAGGGGCCATCTGAACGGGGCTGTGGAGTGGGGGAGGAGGGTCCTCCTTGGGGATCTGGTGGACAGGTGCCAGCTGCATGCCCCAGGCCTGCCCCAAGCCTCTTGGCTGGCAGCCACACCAGTCGGTGAAGGAGCTGGCTTCTTTGAGGGAGGGGATTCCTGGGGAAGGTCAGGAAGCATCTCTTGGGCTGGCAGTCTAACATGGGGAAAGCTGAGGTTACCATGAGAGTTACTGTGGACCCTCCAATGGGGACAGCACATCCAGATTCTTGTGGGTGTCATCAACGCAGCTCCGAAGATTGTGGGGCACTGTGCTAAACCAGTGTCTCCTTGAGGGTAGGCACTCAACAAATGTTTTCTGATAATGAGGGGCCACCTGTCTCCTGGAAACAGGTAAGGAAGAAAGTGGGTCACAGAGAGGCACAGATACTGCCTCTCTCACCTCCCATTAGCCTCCTCTTCCCTCTTAAATCGAGTCTATGCCCAGTGCTTCTACCAAGTGAGATGTCCGAGCCTGTCCTCTGATGGCCACCAGAGAAGGCACCACACTGCAGCCAGGACAGGTGCATAGGAGGAGCGCAGGTATCCCCAACCCCTATCCTGGCAGAGCTGCTGTGGGGCTCTGTCATCACCGTGGCTGACTCAAGATAGCTGCCAGGAGCTGGGGAACATTGGTGCATTAGGATTCATGGAAAAAGCTGGGGCACAGCTCAGGCTAACAACTTGCAGAAACCAACCTGGTTAGGACAGGGGTCTGGATGTGGGAAGACTGCTCTGCCTGTGTGAATCATTCTTCTCCACGCATGGGTGATAAGTGAGCCATGTGTACACATGCTCCAGGGGGCCTCAGCAAGCATCCTGACCTGCGTGCACAGCTGTGTGCACATATCCCGGCGTGCGCTAGCGTATCCTGCACGTCAGTCTTTATGGAATTCCACCTTCCCTCTTCTCTGCTCTGGGTCTTCTCTTCTTGTTTTCTGGTAAAATGGGAAGTGGGCTAGGAATGTCAGTTTCACGATCCGCAGCCCTGCTCCCTTGTGTTGAAGGTCCCTGCCTCCATTTGTCCATGACAGCAACTGGTGGCTTCCTTCTTGGTCCTGAGTTGAGGGATCCCAGCTCCTTATTGGCTTAGATGGCCATCTTGTATCAAATCCTCTGCCCTGGTAACTTCCTCATCCCCTAGTATGTCCCATGATTCTCCCTCATCTAATGTCCAAGTCAAGCACAGAGGTGAGAGGAGGTAGGGTGATGCTACGGGAGTGGGGGTAGGAAGGGTGGATCACATACTGCTCGATTTTGCCTGGGTCCCTCTGGAGCACTGCTGCTCATTTAAAATTCCGATTTAAAGCCGAGCGGCTCTTTAAATTTCCACATTAGCATGCCGCCCTGATGCCAGGCCAAGATGTTGGGATGGATTTGGCAGGAACGCCTCCAACAGCGGCAAGCAGCAGCATTTGCCAGCAATAAAACAACGCATGAATAAAAGAAGGCCGGCTTGGCAGCAGCAGCAGCCCAGGTAGCCGGGTGAGCCCAGGAGGGGCCCTCGTATTTGGGGGCTCAGAGGCATGAAGACTTGTGCAGGGGCATGCGTGAGGGTGGGTTTCTGTGGCTGTCTTGCCCCCTCACCCTCAATTTGTGCCTGCAGTGGAATCTGGGGTGAGGGCCCAGGCAGGATTGGGGTTTCTCTCCTGTGCCTGTCTCACCTCCATCCCTTCAGCCTTATCTTCTTCGAGGAGACAGATGTTGCCTTTGATGAGGACATAGGGACTTGGCCCAGAGCCTGAGTTGTCCTACTTCATTAGGGGCTCAAAGAACAGGTGGGGTCAGAGAGAGCAACACTGCCTAGAGTGGCTTCCAGATCCACGACCCCAAGTACCTGGGTGCAGAGGAGCACTGTCAGGACAAGGGGACTGGGTAAGAAGACGCTGTGAGAACTGGGTCCTGAAACTGAGCTGGGTGGGAGAGATGCTCTGGGATGGGCAGTTGGCTAGAATGGGAAATGGCCAGGGAGAGCAAGGAGCTGCCACCTCTGGCCTAACATTAACTTTCTGCAGATTTTGTTTGAGGTCAGATGGCAAGGGCAGCAAAGAGGTCAGATAAAGTCCCTGGAGATAAAGTCCCTGGGCTGAACACTGGGCAATTCCCAGAGGTCATTTTGTCACTCCCTGCTTCCCAGGGTATAGAGAGTACAGCCCCAGAGGACTTGAGGCTGCTGGCTCCTGTGTCCCTCTGCTCTAATCACCTGGTCTGAGCTCATCAACATCGCCCCAGACGCTTCAAGGAACAAGCAGATTGTCTTGCTCTCACCTTCTATCCCTCCCACTTGGTCAAACGATCTCCTTCCCTGAAGTCCATAGGAAGAGGACAGAAGCTAACAGAGGAGTGGCAACAGATGGTCTCCGCAGTCTCAGCTAAGGCAGAAAAGAGGGGTTTTTCTGCACAACATCCTTTTCCAGTGGAAGTCCTCGCCTCCAGCTCACGAGTGATTTCAGGCCCCAAATGGAGCGAAGTTATTAGGACTTTGAATTCTTTCCATCCCTGGAGAAGCTGGAGAGCATATAGGCAGGTCCAGGCGCTGGTAAGGCAGGGGGCCCCTACCCCAGAACTTAGTTTGTTCCTGTCCTGATGTTTTTGTTTTTATCCCCATGGAGAATGAGGTGGCCCGACCTCCCAGGCACCCTGTTCTCTGGTCCACACATCAGGGGTAGGTCCGCTCTGGGGTGAGGAAGTGGCTAAGAAACTGAGTTTAGGCCAGAGTGATGTCCTTTTGTCATTTATTCATTCATTCAACAAATATTTACCAAACAGCTTCTTTATGCTAGGCACTGAGCTGGGCACTGGGAGCACACTGGTGAATACAGACAGACGTGGTCACTGTCCTCATGGAACTTTCCATCTGGTGGGGGAAACAGGATTATTATTCAAATGACTGCACAAATAAGTGTGAAATCACTGTGCTAAGTGCTCTGAAAGAATATATAGTACCGTGAAAGTGTATAATCGGGGGACTTGGCTGAGTCCAAGGAGTTGAGGATGAGCTTGCAAAGGAGACAGAGAAAGAGCAGCCAGAGTGGTAGGAGAATTGGCAGTGAAATCATAGAATCAAAGGAGAAGTTGGTCAACTGTGCCGAGAGATGCTGAGAGCTCAGGAGACACCTATTCACCCTGACTCCTCACCTGCTAGTTGTGAGTCCAGGTATGGAGAGGCTCTGGCACTGTGCCTGGCTCACAGTTGGTGCTCTGTAATGTCAGCTCCCTCCCCGCCCCCCAAGCTGAGCCTCCCTCCAGGGACCCCAGATTTCTGGAACAAAGGAGCTGCCTAGTCTTAGCCTCCTCTGTCAATTCAGGCCCCAAACCCCAACCATCCAGTCTTCAGTGAGGAACTCTGGGCGCCCCCTCCCTGCCTCTCCACATAGTCCCTTCACATGGAGCCTACCATTCCCTAACGCATTCCTCCTTTGCATTGGTTTTCCATGAAGAGGGGCTGGGGTCTAGGTCTCAGATAAAGATGTCATTCTGGCTCTGCTTCTGGGCTTAGTCTGAGAAGGGAAGAGCGTTGGAATCTTCAGCAGCTTCCAAAGCTGCCCGGGGTGAATCTGAGTGTCTTAGGTAGGGAGCGGGAGTAGTGGGGAGATGGGAAGGGGGGCTGCCCACCCAAGGCGGCGTAGAGCCCAGAGCCTTTTCCATCGCAGACACCCCATCTGTCTTCCACAGAAGGCTTGGGTTGGAGGAGGTGCCGAAAAGGGGGGTATGGAGGGTGAAATTGTACAGTCTGTGATCTAGCATGACGACAGTGAAGGTGCTGACTGGGAGGGTCAGGGTGGGGTGTCGGCTGGGAGAACTAGAGGTCAGAATCTGGGACTGGAGGTGGGGAAGATGATAGGGATGCTCTATTCTACTTTCCCTAAACAGCCCCGTGTTTTTGATTTTGATTTATAGCTCCCCACCTGACTGACCACAGGACAAAGAATCATACCTCTCTGGCCAACAAACTATTGGTGCTCCTAAGCCAAGGCCTGGGGGGGATTCATGATGCCCCCTGCTCCCAGGAGTCAAACCTTTTCCAGACCTTAAAATAATATTTGCTTATATTTGGCAGTTTTCAGAGTGTTTCCTTTCACATATCCCTTCAATTGATCCTGCTAAAGTCTAGGGAGGTAAACATTATTATTCTTGATCTATAGACAAAGCAACAAGGGATTTATTTATTTTTTGAGAGAGAGAGAGTACGCGTGCAAGTGAGTGGAATGGGGGCGGGGGGGTGAGGGAGAGGGAGAATTTTAGGCAGGCTCCATGCCCAGTGTGGCGCCCAAGGCGGGGCGATCTCATCACCCTATCATGGTCTGAGATGAAATTAGCTGGATGCTTAACCGACGGAGCCACCCAGACGCCCCAACAAGGGGTTTAAGAGATTAAGTGAATAACTTGGATCACAGGAGAGTAAGGAGAGGGGGCCCTAACCCAGGTGTTCTGACAGGCAGCCACTAGGCTATCCTTACGCCTTCCTTGCTCATTTGTGGTGATACTGTACAGCCCCCACTGCTGGGTCAGGTTGGGGTTCTCCAGTAGATGACTCAAAAGAATTCCTTCCCTGTGACTGACAAACTTTGGGAGATACCCAGGCCTGGTGGACATACATCCATACAGTCCCCACTCCTGGAAACCAACTTCCAGACACTAGGAAACTGGAAATCCCCAGAGGAACGGGCCTCTCACATACAGAAATATGAGAGGGCTCTAGACTGGAAGTGGTCAGGAAAAGGGGGCAAGGCAGGGGGTGGGGAATGAAAAATGCCAGCCCAGTTGGTCCTTTTAGGGTCCACTCCAGGTCCTTAGTGGACCCTTGGGAATCCCTGCAGATATCCCCTCCCCACATTCCAAGTTCTAAATACTTTTCCCCCCCTCTGCCTATATTTAAGAGAATATGATTCCACAGCTTCCCTACCTACTCCAGTCTTTTCTCCCACTCTTCCCAGTTTGGAAGTTCTTCCTCAGATGTAACTTTATTTCTTCAGGCTGCAGCT
>NC_048230.1:24012649-24065149 GCF_002007445.2 Ailuropoda melanoleuca | reverse complement strand
GCTTGTGTTCCCTCTCTCGCTGGCTGTCTCTATCTCTGTCGAATAAATAAATAAAAATCTTTAAAAAAAAAATAGGGGATGAGCCCTGTAAATGATGATGTAAATGATTCAGGTGATGATACTCCATGGACTTTAAACACACCTAAAAAAAAAACCACATCCAGCACAATGCCTGGCACATAGTAGGCACTCAATAAATGGTAGTTCTCTTCCCTTTACTGGGATATGCTGGGTATTAAAAGAGCTAATGTAGGTAAATGTACTCGATAAACTGTAAAGTGCCTGGCAAATGCTATACGTTGCTATCCTAATGGCTGTCTCTCATAGCTCCATCTTAGATGGTGAAGCTGTACTTCCTGGCAGAAAGCTCCCTCATGTGCTCCTGGTTTGAGGCATGGTAACGGCAAAGTCTGAGTCAAGGGACTGGGGTTATTTCCTTTCCAGGAGACGGGCACTCCCTGCTCCGCATCATGACGACAATCACGGACATTCTTCCCAGCATACATACGGTCACTTACTTGGCCTATAATTTCAGAGGACTCATGGAGTCTTTGAAGCGATGTCAGCCCTGATGACTCCATAAAAGTAACAGACTGCTTATTGTATCAACCACTGAGCACCTACTGAGCATCAGGCAGTGTCCTAGGTGCTTTCCACACCACTTCACTAAATGCTCTCCACAACCTTAAGAGGTTGTTTATCTGAATTTTACAGACAAGGAAACTAGGGCTCAGGGAGGTTAAGTGACTTACCAAGGTAGCACAGTTGGTTAATGGCAGTACTGGTACTGGAACTCAAGGCTTCCTGCCTCCCAAACTTGTGATCTAACCATCAGCTATGACATTTAGAAGGACCGAGAAGGGGTGCACTCCCAGAGCTAATGAAGGAATTGCACTGAGGCCCACATCTGGGGAAGCCACAGAAAAGTAATTCTGTTTTTTCAATTCCCCTTGGATAGGTACAGACTTAAACCTATCCCGGGCAGAAAAGAACAATCTCTGAAGTAGGCCAATTCTGAAGTTTTATATCGCATGAGGAAGTTTTTCCATATGTCTACCTTCTATCTTTTTTTGTTAAAATCCGATCCCTCTTCAAACTCTCTTATTTCCAGTGGGGACAGTTGAATATATGACATGGTACCTTTCCATGAAAGGTCCTAGATCAGGAGGGGTGGAGGAGATTCTCTTTCCCTGGTTCTGTTGAGGCCCCGACTAAGATGTTTCAGTCCCCTTGGTCTCTGGATTTGATCCAAGCTACCAAACCAAAAGATAAGCAGGAGAAAATGAGCCAGGAAGAAGAGCAGAAAGGAGTAACCTAACCAGACCCAGGAGACCAGCTTGGAGAATGGTCTGGGAGTCTCTTGGGACCTGAGTGCTGGGCTTGGGGTAAAGTTAGAGTGGGCAGTTTTTCCCACCTGACTCAGCAGCCAGTTTCATGTTTGACATTTACCTAGTTGGGAAGGTGTGGCCAGCATCCCTCATGCCACAGTCTCTTGTTAGTCTTGATACGACATCTCTACATAAAGGAGAGGGCTGGGGGTTCTGCCACTCCATATTTATTCCTGTTTCAATACTACCTCACTGTGCTTGCTCAGGACCAGACAGCCCAACTGGGGGAGCTTAGAGATGCCCATGGAAGAGAATTATCTTGTGAGGAGGATGCTGGGTCCAAAGCTCTTTTCTGTCAACACGAGAGCCAGGAGGGCAACCAGAGCCTGAGTCTGGACACACAGATTGGGGAGGGGCAGTCCTCCCTCCCTCCCTTCTGCTGCTCACCATTCTACCCTGCTGGGGCCCAAGCATGCCCACTGTTCTCTTTGGCTTCCCTCGCCCCACCTACCCTATGGACAGGAGAGGGTTAAAGGCATGGTATGGGCAAGCTATAAATTTCCCATCAGTGTGGGGAGAGTAGGACTGTTGGCAGGGAGGGGGTTGGGCTGGGGGGGAGGGGGAGCTGGGAAAAAGCCAGGAGGTTGTCTCTAGGTAACAATAAACACTGCAAGCAAGGAGCAGCTGTTACACTTACTCTCTCTGCATCACAATGCTGAAATAACACTAATAAACCAGTGTGCCCAATGCACAGGCATACATGCATTTAGGGCCGGGCCCCACTGCACCCTTAGAGCAGCCTTCTGCCTCAGGTCAGGGCCCTTGCTGTCAATGGACATACCAGTCTTGGCCTGGCTACCCCTGTGGGGAGGATGAGCACTAAAGAGTCAGTCTCAGAGTCAGATTGGCATTCTCAGAGTCAGGAGGGGTGGCAAAGGCTGGCGATTCTGGGTTCAGATCCTGATGGCATTCACTGGTATAAAGAGTTCAAATGGGGTAACTCTTGGCTGGGAGTTGGGAGTAGAGGAAGAGAGGAAGACAGAAAAGTATAGGGAACAGACAACTACTTACCACATTTTCTCAGGCTGGAAGGGATGAGGTGGCCAGGAGCAGAGCTAGCTGAAGGGAGGCAGAAGAAAAGGGAGGCCAAGGAGAAAGTTTGAGAAAGAGAAGGAGCATGTGGTATTGAGGAGTAATTCTGATATCTCTCCTGGGTCTAAACTCCCCACACCTGCCCATACCCACCTGGTACACCCAGGCTCCCCCTCACAGCAGCATTTTTATACCAAGCCAGGTGATGTGTTGGTTCAGTTCAGGACTGAGCTTTATTATCGGTATTCCAGCAGGGGGCCCTGGGTTCCCAATGCTGTCAGGGAGAGCTGGGGGAGCAGAGATGGTCTCGTCTCCCTAGAGGAAGAGTGAAGAGTGAAAAGTGGCTGGTCTATCACTTCCTCCAACCCAAACCATCTCTGGATCTCCAGAAGCAGCCCGGCAGAGAGCACCCCCACCACCACCAAACTGGAGTGCAGAGCTGCTAGCAATGAAATAGGCAGATGGAAACGGGCTCTGTCAGAGAACTCTTCTCCATTTACTTAGCCCATCCTTCGCTGAGGTTATCTGGATACACTAATACCAAAAATCCATTTCCCTTTGCTGAAACAAGGAGGCCCCCGGGACTGTGGTCAGAGACATGAGTGGTTTTCCTCGTCTACCTTCTGGCCCCTTTCTGCTGATGGGATCTCAAACACAATATCCTATCATCCCCCTGATGCAGAAGGAATGGAGAAGATGCACACTGCCCACCTGACCAGTAAGGGAAGAGGGAATCGGCAGCTCTATGGTGTCTATTTCCAGGGACGAGAGTATTGAGACCAATGGCAATCTTTTCAGGGAGCTGTAGCTGTGTCTGCCTGCACATGTGAATGCCCAGTACCTTCTGTGCAGCCAATGGATACAAGAGAATACTACTGGCCTATCCTATCCTTTCCTCAATGGGAAGCCTCTTTCTGGGTATACTCAAGCTCCCCTAATCTCTTTTTTTTTTTTTTAAGATTTTATTTATTTATTTATTTATTTAACAGAGATAGAGACAGCCAGCGAGAGAGGGAACACAAGCAGGGGGGAGTGGGAGAGGAAGAAGCAGGTTCATAGAGGAGGAGCCTGATGTGGGGCTCGATCCCATAACGCCAGGATCACGCCCTGAGCTGAAAGCAGACGCTTAACGACTGCGCCACCCAGGTGCCCCAAGCTCCCCTAATCTCTTATCTACCATTTCCCTCTATTCTTTCACAGCTGGAGTCTCTCCTTGCCCCACAATCCAGATGAGAGAACTATCCACATAGAGTTGGGGAGAACTGGGGCAAAAGAGAGCTCTAACAAGCCTGGACCCCCTTCTCTGATATTTTCATGTGCCCCCCATTGCTATGAGTCACCAGAACCCTGAGCTCAGCTGAGCTGCCAGCAGCCTTCTCCCTCCTTGCCCTCCAGCGAGGCAGATAAGCACCCAAAGGGCCCCAGGCCCACCATCTTCCTACTCACAGGGCCACAGCTTCCTCTTTCATCCCTAGGAATCTGCAACACGGACATGTTGAGATCAGTGAGCAAAGGAGTGTGAGAGATCCCAGCATGTGCTCTGTGCCGGAGCAGAGAGCCGGATGCCTGCACGACAGCACAGGATTGCCAGCCAGGAGAGCTGGCACACTTGGGCACACAGCCTTGTCAGCATGTGAGAGGGGGCGCTGGAGAGGATGGGATAAAGAGGCTGTTTCAAGAGCAGGCATCTCCTCCTGGCTCCCTCTCTGGTCACTGTTTCTTCTCCTTGGCCTCCTTGGGTGCTGATAGATAAATATCACAGCACTGCCACCTCTGAGATGTCTTCTTTCCCCTCCTCCATGGCTTCGGGAGCTAGAGAGGGGATATGTGTAACAACCTTTGAGGTGTCAGGTGGGAGGAGGTTCAGACATCCAGATCTCTCACCAACCCATGGGCCACACTGAGGGAGAAGGAGCAAAGGAGGAGTCCCAACAGAGTACAAGCTAAACCCTGGGCCAATACAGAGCTCCTTTTTGTCCAAAGTGCCGGGCATTGTGGGTGCTGCGACCTCTGCCTCCCACTTACTTCAAGTCTGTCCCTCTTTCCCAGCAAAGTCTCAGCAATCTGTCTGGACTCCAGGCTCCAGGCTCTGACTCCAGGGCTGTAGATCTGGCACCTTGCCTAAACCTTGGGAGTGTGAGGCAGGGCTGGTCGGGGACTTCGGGGAGGGAAGCCCTGTTCCTTCGAGAAACATCCAGAATCTAGACTGAATACTTTAAGGGCCTTTTGGACCCTCCAATATGCTTCCAATGTTGGAGCAGGGGTGGACAAGGGGTGAGAAAGGGACTACCGAAAGTGTGACGCCCTCTCCCCTTCTTCTTTGCTGTTCTTCTCCACTGCCCTATATTTCAAAGCAGAAACAGCAGCTTTGTAAACAGGAGCCTCTAATAAATCCTGTGAATAATAGTCAGTATGAACAGCCTACCCTAGGTTAGGCAGCCAGCCCCACAGATGGGACTACAGGCCTCGGCTCCCAAATTTACCCCCTCTATCTTCTCCCCCTTTTCAGGTTCCTCCCTGACCTTCCCAGACAAGAGAATTTTCCTTTTCAATTCCCTGGCACAGTTCTCCTCCCAGCTCCCACTACCACAGGCCCTTGGAAGCAGGGGAAGAGGCAGATGGATTCTTTCCAGACTGTCTTGGAGGGATGTGAGGGGTCCTTCTCACTTATTGTTTGTAAGGAAGGCAGGGAGATGACCCTGAAGGTCTAAACATAAGGCAGGGTGAATGTGGGCCACTTAAAGCAGCACATCCTGCTCTTCCTCAGGGACTGTAGGGATATAAAATGAGACACCAAGAAAGAAGACAATTCTGGGAGTGGGGGAAAGGTGTGGGGGCTTGGAGAATGTGATGAAGTTTCTATCTGCACTGCTTTCCAAGCTCTGTGCCCATCCTTGCCCTGACTTCAACTTAGTCTCGTGAAGCACAGAACAAAGAATCTTGAATTTTTTTAAGGAAGGAAGAAGATGCCAGGAAATGCCACCTTTGGCAACCTTTCTCCTTCATTCTTTCCCTCTTTAACCCTAGTGTCTGAACAGTGAAGGAAGGAGGAGTGGGGATATGGACTGCTGGAAACATGCCTTCCTCTCCATTGTGCACCAACATCGCACAAAGCCAGATAGGGCTTAACTGAGTGCTCTGGGGCCATGGCACCGCATGAATACAGGGCATTTCTTTTTTTTTTTTAAAATGAATAGGTATCAGGGCATCTTTTTTTTTTTTTTTTAAGATTTTATTATTTATTCATTTAACAGAGAAAGAGCAAGCACAAGTAGGCAGAGCCGCAGGCAGAGGGAGAGGGAGAAGCAGGCTCCCCGCTGAGCAGGGAGTCTGATGTGGGACTTGATCCCAGTCCTGGGATCATGACCTGAGCCGAAGGCAGATGCTTTAACTGACTGAGCCACCCAGGTGCCCCAGCCACCCAGGTGCCCCTACAGGGCATTTCTGACTAGGCCATTAGAGCCTTGAATTTTAACCCTGTCTCTGTTTTAGGCCTAGACATGGGACAAGAAGGCATAAGACCATTCCTCCCTACATTTCTGGGGCATAATTTTCTCTAGCAGTTTATACTATGACAAGGAAACTTCTAATAAGATCTCAAAAAAGCTCAACATTTAGTCATCTTTGGGAGATTTATTTCTTGGTTAAGGAACTAGGGTAGCTGGTACATTGCCTTCTCTGTGGACTTTACAGAGTATAGTAAAATCCCACGGGAGTGGGGGACTCTCAGGGATCTGTTTACTTGGAAGCAAGGGAACGGATGAGATGACCTCTGGAACGAGCTGTACAAGGAAAATGTCCTCCAACAATGCACCTGCCTGACTCCCCTCACTTGCTTCTGACTTGGAGGCCAGAGATATGAGACTCTAGTAATAATCCTGCCAATCCTCTTCCCTTGACTTTCTTCCCCATACCCTATCTACCTACCTTTCCTTGGGTTCCCAGGAACTCTCCAAAGCCAGGAACACAAAGCAATTGCAGGACAAGATTCAACTGATTTTTCCTCTCTGGGTCTCCATTTCCACACCTATAAAGTGAAGCGTTCAGCAAGATGAGCTCCAAGTTCTCTCCGTTGCAGCAGTAAACGTCTGATTCACACCCCAAAGGCTTCAGGCCTCACATGCTTTGCATGTAACCTCCAGGGCACTTTTCTTATGTCTAAACGTTCAGAAATATCTTTAAACGCTGCCCTCCTCTTTCCTTTCACAGAGTCTCTGGTTCTAGCTCTTGCCCTCTCTCTTCAAGGACCTCAAAATTCTGTCCCCACTTTCCTTTCAGTTTTACATCACTCACTGGGACAAGCCCAACTGGACAAAATCCTAGAAGCAAAAAAATTGCCTTACCTAATATCCTAGCTGCAATTTTGGGCCTCAGACCCAAGTCAACTAGTATAGTTCTATCTTTTTTTGGAGGTCCTGGCAGTGGGGGGGAAATCCTGGCAACTCTCCCCAGAACCTCCCCTCCCCCTCCACCTCACTATTCCCCATGCCAGAGCACAAAGTGGCCAGTGATTGATGGGCCTGGGTTCCCAGTAACCGCACCCAGTGGCCCAATCCTCCTCCCTAACCCAATCCCTCCCCTGTCCCTATTCAGAGATCAGATTGTCTCATGTTGGTCCCTGAGGTCCCATTAATTAAAAATACATCCAATTAAATGGCAGGTGAAAACGTGCTATTGGAGCTCTCCACCCCCCTGCCCCAGCTTGGTCTCCCCCCCCTCCTTTTAAGGCTCAGCTGTGCTTTGAGCTGAGAAAAAAAAGAGAGAGAGAGAGAGGAAGAAAGAGGGAGAGAGAAGAGGAAGACACAGGGGTGGGAGGATGAAGGGGGGGGTGTTATTTGAACCTCTGCCAGGGTAGCATGTGCCAGCCTGGGAGGGTGGCACTGTGCCCTGGTGTCTAATTTCTGGAGGTGTGAGTAGGTTCAGTCAGCTGGGTACCCACCTCCATTTCCCTTAAAGGGGCAGAGGGAAGTCAAAGGGTGTGGCTAGCTGTGCTGCCCTCCTTCTGGGCTTGGTGGGTGAAGGGCAGAAGTGTAAATGGCAGAGGGCCCTTAGGATGGGGTGTGATGTTCAGAGGTTGGGAGAGTCTGAGGCCTCCATTCTTGGCATATCCCTGTTCTTCCCAAACTGCAAAGAAGGTAATGAGAAGCCAGCTGGGACCCAGGTGGCAGGGCATGGCGGTGCTCCCAAGCTAGGCTGTGCCTACCCCTACCCACAGGAAAGCTGAGAAAAATAACAGAGGGAGCGAGGAAGAACAGAGCCATAATTCAGGTGGGAGCAGATAGGTCAGACAGGATAAAATATCCAAGGATGGATGCTTGTGTGGGCACCACAACACCCAGCACCTTATAGGTAAGAGGGTCGGGGTCGGAGGACCCATCCAGTTTGCCCTTTCTCTAGGCAAAAAGAAGCAGCAGTGTGAAGTCACATCGACCTGGCTGCCTGGCAAGCATGAGCAGGGTGTTTCCCCTGACAAGCCCTGATCACTCATTCTCCTTCACACTTATGGTGTCCCCAGCATTTTGTCAGGTAAGGCATCTGCTCCACCCTCTGCCCCTCAGAAAGCCCTGTGGCCTCAAGCAATGCAAAGTTAATGGGCACTGAGAGCTGTTGGGAGAGGAGCTAGGAAAGAAGGGATGACTGAGGGTGGTGCTCAGAATCCAGGCGCCTGTGGGGGTGTCTGCCGACCCAGGGCCCCCGCCTGGCCTCCTTGGCAGCCTCAGTACCTCCTCACTTCACTTTAACGCTAATTGGAGATTTTAATCTGCGCTGCTGCTCTGCTCGGGGTGCTGGGGGGAGCGCCAGCTGTGCAGTAATTCCAGCAGCACCGACTGTTTAATCAAGCTGTCCTCCTGGGGAGGGGCCCTCAGGCATGGGGGTAGGGGGGAGGAGGAGAACCTCTGTCATCTCCCTTAGCCTGTTCAGCCTGAAAGGGCTTCATGGAGACTGAGGATCAATTGTGGGGCACCCCACCCCCATAGGGGACCCATGGCCACTTGGATCCTTGGCAGAGCCCTTATACCATATGGGGTCAGTTTAAAGCTCAAGGGCCAAAGCAACCCCTTCCCCATCCAGCTTTCTGACACCTTTGTTTGGGTAACCTCCAGCCACTCAGGCTGCAAATGTCTGCTGGACTGTCTTGAGTTCTGCAGGTCTGTGCTGGGGGAGGTGATGGGGGCACAGAAGGCTGAACTTTCCCACTCTCAGTCCTCTCCACAACACTCTCTCACTAACAAAGATACTTCTCTCACAACAATTGTGAGACTTTTTTCCTCTGAAAACTACAGGTACCCCTACCCTCTGGACTAGAAAGTGACTGTTTAAGTGGCAGGGAGAACGTTGAGGGGGACAGCTGAAACCTGCTACACCCTGAGGGAGAAAAGCACCTATGCAAGATGTTTGGTGCGGAGAGCTGGGGGCTTCTTGAGTTCAGACTCAGATGTCGGGCCACTAGGGCAGACTGTTCAGGGTCTCAGGCCATTTTTAAGGAAAACCAAGAAGTACTAATTATTCTTCTGGCTTCTTGGGGCCTGGCTCTCAGGCTCTCTCAGATTGTTTCTGATCCCTATCTTGAGGAAAGGGTGCCCTTGTCACCCAAACTCTTGTCTGCTAGGGGGCAGGAGTTTTAATTGGTCAGCAGCACCCTCGTGTGGCAGAAATCAAGACTGCAGCTGTCCAAGTGGCTCAGCAGCTTTGAAGGATTAGACATCCAGGTTGACATCTGGATGGCCAGAATTATAAATGTTGATGATCTCTGAGTCATCAAGGTGGCCATGCATACTTACTGCTTGACCACTTCTAGGGACATTTCCTGCTTTCCTATCCTTCCATCCATTGTATCCTAACTCCAACTCAAGGTATGTGTCAACCAGGGAGGCATCACCTTATCCAGACCTGGCACTTATTAGGGCTACTGCTTGTGCTGTCTGGCCTGCAGGGGTGAGAGTGGAGCTGCTGAGAGAGGAGGCCTAAGAGCAAAAGGTAAGTTGATGTCACATCCAATGGCAGGAGAGGCCCTGGCACCCCTGCCAACTTTTTACAGGTGCCAGACAAAACCTGCCACCCAAACTCCAGACACTATCACCTGGTGGTGGGTTTCTTTTTCTTTCTTTCTTTTTTTTAATTTTTATTTTTATTTTATTTTATTATTATTATTTTTTTAAAAAAAAACCTTTCCCCCAGCTCTCCTGTAGCTGGGGCATTCTTAACCACTTTTGGCTTGGTGCTGCCCTTTTTTTTTTTTTAATTTTATTTATTTATTTGACAGAGAGACAGCCAGTGAGAGAGGGAACACAAGCAGGGGGAGTGGGAGAGGGGGAAGCAAGGCTCCCAGCGGAAGAGCCTGATGTGGGGCTCGATCCCAGAACGCTGGGATCACGCCCTGAGCTGAAGGCAGACGCTTAAGGACTGTGCTACCCTACCCGGGAGCCCCTCTTTCTTTCTTTTTTTTTAAAGATTTTATTTAGTTATTTGTTGGAGAGAGAGAGAGAGAGGGAGCACAGAAGCTGGGGGAGCGGCAGGCAGAGGGAGAAGCAGGCTCCCCACTGAGCAAGGAGCCCGATGTGGGACTTGGGACTCGATCCCAGGACCCTGGGATCATGACCTGAGCTGAAGGTGGAAGCTTAACTGACTGAGCCCCCCAGGCGCCCCTGGTGGTGGGTTTCTGCTGTACAGCAATTCTTTCTTACTCCCCGGAGAGGTCTGGGAATGAATAGAGACAGAGTCTCAGAGCCTGGGATCCTTGTTCTTAGGAATAGACACCAAATAAACACAGCTTCCCCTCAAAAGATCCAGGTATTCTCTAAGGATGCCAGGCCACTCACTGGGCAGAATGCATATCTGGGGCTTCAGACTTCCAGCCCCAAGAGAAGTGCTGCCGGTCATTGGACCCTTACCCTCCAGGGTAAAATATCATGTTTACTGGTCCCTTATTCCCACACCCACTAAAAGGGGGGAATCGTTCTGAACTATAGGAAAGGGGTGGATATTTAACATCAGCAAGGTCCTGCTAAAGATTAAAACTGGAAGTTGCAAGGCAGAGAGCTGAGTCACTAAGGCGAAGTCCCCTTATTGGAGATATTTAACAACAGAGAGAAATACTTCCAGAGAGAAATATGACCCTGTTTGGGGTTGATGGGTAGAGAGAGGGGGCACCTACCTGGCAGCAAGGGTGGGGTGAGCACTGGAAGCTCATGACCTGCCTGGTTCTGGGCAATGAGGATGGAGAGAAGCAGGCTTATAGGCCTCTACTTCTCGTGTCTTATATAGTGTCTGAACAGGTGGAGCTCCCATTAAATCTGGAAAGGAGGTAGAGAAGTTGATGAGAGGTAGTAAGAACAGAAAGCATGCCCAATCCCACTCAAAAGAAAGGGAGAGAAAATAGCTTCTTGGGGAAGAAGGCAGGGCTGTGTGTGTGTGTGTGTGTGTGATGGTGGTGATGGGTGAGTGGGACAAGTGTTGCAGAGGAGAGGCTAAGAGTAATCAACATCATTATCCCATCAAAGAGGGATATCCATTAGCAAAGTGGGCCGAGAGGAAAGAAGAGGAATGAAACCCACTGTCAATGTTAATAAAGAGGGTGACTTACTCTAACCAGGGGGAGAAACTGTTAATGAGAAGGTAGGACACCATAATAGGGACAAACAAAGAGCCAGGGAAACTCTTCTGAAGATCTTTGGGAATAAGAAACTTCCCTGAGACTAGTTGTGTGTGGGGGTGGGGGTGGGGAATCCCTTACAAAAGCAGGCCTGAAACCTCTGATTGGCCTTAGGTCCCTACCTGGCTTTAGAGTCTATGAAATACTGAACTTGTCAGGGCTCCAGATGCCAGGTGACTGATGGACTTCACCAAATTCCTCGAGGACCATCCTTCCTGCCGCTGCTGCCACCTGTAAAGGAAAATGACAGGTTACTTTAGACATGAGACGAGGGACTAGACACCAAAGAGAAATTTGGCCTTTCACCCAGGGAGTATGGCGTTAGTAGGTAACAGAGATGGCGATGGTCACCACTCTTCCAATTCCCTCAAAACTGAATTCACAAAGCCCAGAAGGATTAAGATGAACCTTAAGTATGCTCCCAGAGAGAGTTATAACTGCTCTAAGACTCCTACCTCCTGGGAACCACCTCCCAGTCAAAGTAAAAACAGTGATTCCTATACTTATGAGGTAAATTAGGAATTCAACAGAATTAAAAGCTGTGAAACTCAGAATTATAAAGGGTGATGAAGGTTCAAGGTCAATGCAAAGTTAATGCAAGAAGTTGACTCAAGAGGAGTCCATCTAGTTTTTAGATCATATCATCATCACCTTGTCTAAAACAGCTTCTTCAAGAAACGCTAGGAGGCAAAAAACAAACAAGCAAATCATGAGACAGAAAGGAAGTTTGTGAAGGGACAGCAGACTTGATGCAATTTAGACAAGAAGGTATATCATACACACTCCCTAAGTAGGGAGGAATCTGCACGGAGGCCAGTTCACATTCCCCCAATATTATCAATTGGGGTGTGATGGAGAAAATATAAAGATTATGCACTAGGACCTGCTTCTTTGTCACCAGCACACAAGGTTCATTTTGCAGACCCACTGCCCTCGGACCTAGACTCATATAACTCTATCTCTAAACTGCCCGGTGGTCCCTTTCTCCCTCCAAGATTCTGATTCTAGCTTAGAGACTCTTTAGCACTTCCCTCTATGCACATCATTGGCTCCCAGGCTCATATGCTTCGAAAATAAGCGTTGGAAGGGACTGTAGATACATCTCGGAGAGGTCCAAAGATGGGTAGTCTCCGCACCAGAGTGAGATGACTTCAGAACCTGCTGTGCATGTGAGTTCACTGAGCACTCTATTTAGGGCTGAGGTCATTGTGGAGCACCACACCACCTTCCTTCTGCCTCATCAAAGGAGAAAACCGACAACTCAAACTTAGTAAGGGAGAGGAGTAGGGGTCCCCCCCAACCCCGCTTCAACTCCATTTCCCAGTAATCTTAAAGAATATCTCATTTTACTCAGAGTTCTATAATCCCTTCTCTCATTCAGACTCCCCTTAGTATCCCAGGAGGTGAGGCGTGTTTTCTTTCTCCCTTCCCTGTGATTTTGCTTTTCTATAGCTGTATTGTAATGCAAAAGATCCTGAGTTGAGATTCAGGGTAAATTCCTCACTGGGCCTCAGAGGGTTTTTTTCCTGCTTCCCAAACCCCAGAGCTGGTGGCAAAGTGCTCCTGGAACTTGGGGGTCACTCTGGGAGCATCAAGATCTTTGGCAGTGGCTGCCACTTGCTTCCCCAATGAACCAGAGCTCCTGACCACATAAAAGTTACACTTGTACAATTTGCAGGTCATGGAGAGATGAGTCTTTGAAGTAAAAACACATAAAACTTTCTCAGTTTTTCTACTAATGTTTTTCAAGTCTACCTTTCCCCCTCAAAACCTCACAGCCCTACCTTCCTTTCCTGAGGAAGTTCAGTGCTCACAGGGTTTGGCAATCCGAAGGTTGAGGACCTTATACTCAAGTAGGGTAAGATTCTGGCCTCTTGGATTCCAGTTTTGGCTGGCTGCCACCAACTCACTCACTATGAGACAGTGGACAACGCACTTCCCTTCCCCAAAGCTGTTTCCCCCTCTGTACACTTAAAGAGTGAAGTAGGTGATCTCTAAGGTCCCTTTCTAGCTCTGGCTGGCTATGATTCTATGAGGAAGGAGACACTTCCTTTTATCAGGAAGTGAGGCATTCCTGCCTGTCACACCTTCTCTCAGGGCCGCTGCAGAAAGAAGCTCCCCTAGAGATGCCAGCTTTTCTCATGCTGGCTTAACCAAAGGGACAAATGAGGAAGTCCCAGTAGGAGGCCTTCCTTTCGGTGCCAAACTCCTTCTATTATGAAGAGACTGTTAAGAAGGTGATCTAACTCTAACCCTGAATCTTGATAAGGCAGAGAAGACACAAGGCAGAAGTATGGGGCAGGAAACAGTGTGATAAGCATGCCCCCAACATACAACTGAGACTATATGAGCACACACTTGGCTTTGCCCTAGGGAGGACCATGTATCAAATACAACTGTATGTGTATGGAGAAAGCAAGGACATGTGTAAACACATCCAGAGCATTGACATAAATGTCCAATCAGCGCAAATACACTCACTACTGTTCTCTCCTACTTCAGGCCTATACCTGCCTTGTAGGAAGCTATGATGGGGGGGCACCACATCCCAGTCTTGTCTCTCCCCAAAGTCAGAAAGAAGAGATAGTGAGACAGGAGCTACTTGGCTTCCTATAAATTGTTTTGTCCTTCCTCACAGCTGCAATCAGAAGCTAAGGGCTCCCGCAGGCCTTGTTCTGATCTGCTGCAGGCGATGGAGGGTTTTTGAAACGGAGAGGACTTGGCTGCCGCCCCGTTTCAGCTGCCATTGGGGCTGGCTAATGGGCTCATTCAGGAAGACCCCCGCCTGCTGCACTAAAGAGTCCCCCGTGGACCCCCTCCCCAATCCCAACCCAATTAATAAATGGGGGCTCCCACTTTATGGCTCTGGGAGCAGGAACCAGAGATACAAATGACCCCCAGGGAGGGACAGAAAAAGGCCTTCCAAGAAACAAGCCAGAGAATTGTGCATCCACAGGCACATGCTGCCACAGGCTAGTCATATCCCATTTTCAAAGCATTAAAGGGGAAGAAACTGGCAAAAAACGATTTTCTTTCCTAGATCTGGAGAGGGCTAGCATTCTTTAAGTATGTGGGAACACCCCAGCAATAAACTCTCTTTCACTTGGATCTCCCACCTGCAAAGGGCAGAGTGCAGATGATCATCTGGGCACACAGCACATGCTTCACTATTTCCTAGGGGGGCTGCCCTCGCCTAGACCCTGCAATACTGAACAAAGACACATCCCATCAATTGGTTAATGAAGTAAACACTTCCTACTTCTTAAAAACAAAGCAGCTCTTTCCAAGCTCTCATCACCATCAACAGGATCAATGTCCTGGGGTCATCTCTCCTCTCACATTTGAACTAACATCAAGCCTTGCTAATTCCTATGGACCTCCTTCCTTCCTTCTCATTCTCTTTGTCCCACTCTAGTGCAGGCCCTCAGGGCCTCACATCTGGACAAGAACAAAAATATCCTAGCAAGCTTTCCTGCTTCCTTGACCCAGGATAGCTGTGAAAGTCCTCAACATCATATTCATCCCACCATGCTCTGCTTCCTGTTAATGCTTCCCAAATCAAACTTGAACTCCTCATTCAGGCCTACAGGACTGCTCCTTCGACTTTATTTCTTAATATTCCTCTCCTTTACCACCCCAACTAGCCCATTCACAGCCTTCTGCACAAAACACACATAAACCTTCTTTTGTAGGTTTTCTTCGTCTGAACACCTCTTCTGTTCCCCTATCTTCATCAGCTTCAAAGAATCTTTTCTGGTTAACTCTTAACTTTTCGAATTATTTTTTGGCTATGGCTACTTCTGTACTAGGTTCCTAGTTTATTTTATAGCCTGCATTAATGTGCTGACTTATACTTATTCCTACTTCTCACCCAAGTATAAGGCTCATCTCACTAGATCCAGAAGCTTCTTTAAAAAGTGAGATCCTCAATCTTCCCCAGAAGTTGTCCTGTACTCAGGACACGACTCAGCTAATGATATTACTGCTCCCCACTGAAGCAGCCCTCATGGTATAATACTTGGGATATCATATCAAACAACTACGAGGAATAAAATCTTATTCTCAATAACAATGTTCAGGCTGCCACCTGCTCCTATCAACATTGAACTTGCACTGAGTCTTTCCAAAATTATAAACTGTTTCATGACTTCAAAGTGTGTTACAAAACAAAAACCCCAAAACAAGCACAGTAACCAAAGGCATTTGTTTATCTCCTTGATTCTCAGGATATAAACACTATTTTCTTTGAAGACCCCTTAGGATCTACCAGCTCTGCCTCTAGTCCACCTCTGACCATCACATTTTTGGAAGGTCCCCAGGAATAGACAAATTATTCATGAGTCTCAACTATTTAGCAAGTACTTCCTTAAATTAACCTCACTCTCAAATGCTAACTCTTCACTTCCTATAGTTTAGCCCTATGTGGTTAGACAAGAAAAAGTGATCTGCCACTCTCCTTTATCATCTACTTATTGCTCAGGATAGTAAGAGGGATTTGCCTTTTACTCCTTCCATCCTTTAGCCTCAAGGTGTTTGACAATCAAGATAATAAAAGCAAAGCATTTAGCACAGTGCCTGACACATAGTAGGTTCCCGACAACATTAGTTCCTATTCTCTCCCTCCTTCTTCCCCAAACCACAGGTTCTCAACCTTTCTGGGCCTATTTGTTCACTGGCTGAAGACAGCATTGAACTAGACAAACTAATGTCCTTTTGTAGTTCTAGCAGTCTGTGACTCTAATTCACATATTCTGGTTTGTTTACTCTTCTATGCACTGCCTTCACTTGGATCTAAAAACAAAGGAGAGAGGAATAACACTAGTTTCCAGGTTGGCCTAAAATACACAAAACCACCTTCAGGAGTTTTAAAACTCCAAAAATACAAATAACTTTTTTAAATGATGCATCCATATCATCCCTTATTTCTGAATTATTCTCTTGAACTATGTAGATAGCAGTAGGAAGTAAAATTTTCCTATATGTTAGTTGCCTAATATAATCAAGTTTCCCTAAGTGAAAACATCTTCAAAGCATCTCCCAACCTAAGGGTTCTAGGCCCATCCTCCAACCATAAAGGTAACACTACCGTAATCAAGGGGAACTCTTTACTCAAGGTGGTGCTTTAATGGGGCCCCCCAAAATGAATTGTGAACCTTTAAGGCAATTATCCTTTTTCACTAGCCCAGCCATAATTTTTCATTCTACCCCATATCTCTATCTCTTCTTTAAAAGCAATTACACCCTAAATGTCTTTCTGTAGCCCAGCTAACAGACTGCTCTAGAGTTCTCCTTCTTTCCCTTATTTACCTCTCCTCATATTGCTTTATATTGTATGAGACCTTTGGTTCCCTAACATAAAATGCAAAAACTGGGTAACAAGGCCAAACTCAGAAGTTCCTGAATTTATAAAAGGGATCAGCTCCTAAGCTTTCTCTAAGTCTTTGAATTCAGCCTCTTTTCTCCAGGGCCAAAAGCATTCAAAATTGCATTAGCCTTGGTGGGGAGGGTTGTCTGTCTATAAGCTGATCCTCACCTCATCAACAAGATAGGTATTGTTATAGTTCTGAGACACAGGAGGTAAAAGGATCCTCTCCCTGAGACAGCCAACAGAATAGGCTCCTTAAGGTAAAGAAAAAAAACATCCAAGACCCAGGCTTTGTTTTTCACTTAGCAATGACTGCTACATTGTATAGCCTTTGTAGGGTTTCTCCATGCTGCCTCCCTTAAGAGATAGTTTGGCTTGGATAAAATGCCCTTCATTTCTTTGGAACGATCAACATTATCTGTTGTTTACAACCACGCCAGAGCAAAACATCTAAAAATCCACCTATTTCCATGTTCTAGGAAGCCTATGACTAAGTGAACTCGCTTTATGGCTATATTCTCTTACTCCAGAGAAGTATGCTGTGGCTATGGGCTACATACTGAGTACGTTTCACTAACAACCACCCATCTAGAGAGTATTAAAAACAAACTTCATATCAGCCCCTTTCTCTCAGCCTTGGACTACTAATTTTTGAGATAGGTATGAGAGCAATCCAGTTGCCAAAGCGTTTTGGCACTTTAGTGATTAATCACCAGGGCATCGAAGCAATCCTCATCTGCTTTCTCATGGATAGCAGGACCCTCTTTTCACTCATCAAACTTTACTTCCCACAGACACCATCTGCAATTGAGCTCAGAAATGTCATCACCAAAAGCACGTCTCTGGACATGAGGGAAGAGGATGAAGTGAAGTATTGAGACTCCTGGCCCTTCCTAGACCAGTAAAGGAATCTCTTGTACCCCACAAAACATAAATTACAATCTCCTTAGCAGTAAGAAAGCATGGTTATTTCGCTTCCTCCCTCACCTCTTACCCAGTAAGTTGAGGATCTGGAATAGTCATTTGTCTTCTGAGTTGCCTCTCATTACCCTTCAAAACTATGAAGCAGCAGTAACTCTAAATACCCTGCAGGATAGGATTAAGCAATCAATACCTCTGGCAGGCCTAATGCATGCAAGGTGGGCAGTGAGTGAAAAACAGGAAATGAAAAGTGGGTGGACAGAGATGGAGAGATGGCTGCATATGGGGAGGAGTGGTAGAGTACCACCAGCAATTCCTCCAGGTGTCATACTTCCCCCAAAGTCTTTCGACCCTAGCTTGGAGTAAATGTTCTCTTGAGAGTATTCTTAAGGTTACAGGAACATTAAAAGTATTCCTATAGAAGAGAAGTGCCACACCTGGACAGTAAAATTAACCGTGTCCAGAAATGCTCACCTTGCCTCTCAGGACAACTGACAGATTTAGCAGTTCCACCTCTCCCTTGGAATGGTTGAGTATTTACTCACTTGAAGAACTTCCCACTTCCATACCACCTAGCCCTTCAAGATGACTAAGTTGTGAACACAGAAGTAACTCCATACCTGAAACACAGTCAAACTACGGGGCAATCTTTAATAACAAAGGAAATTCCAGCACGAAGAACATTAACTATTAACTTCCTTGAGGCATTAACTTTACCATACAGTTAAGGATAGCTGTCTGGGAAAAGACAGGGCTTAAGAAATGTAGATACCGAAACAGCATGGCTTCTAATTAGAAATAGCCGTGGCTATGATAGAGGAAAAAAGTCCATGTTAGGTCCTCAGCCTTTAGCCTCAGAATTAAAAAGACTGCCACTGCTATGAAGTGGAAACAATACTCTCTAGTAGGTTGAGGTTCACACTCCTAGTCATGAATCTGCAATATATAAAGACCAAAAACAAATTCCTTTTCTCTGGAGGCTAACCAGGAACACAGGATTCCAGGAATTGCAACAATCTTGAGCTCTCCATTCTCCTTCTGTGTAAAGACATGACAGCCCACAGGCAAGGGGACATCATAAACTTTGGGGACTCAAAAACAGGCTGGCAACCCTCATCACCAGTATTTGAATTCATCTTCCTAATTTCCTTGTTCTGGTGTACCCTTTAACCTTCTATGATTGCTCACCCCACCAACTACTTCCTGATAACCTAATCTCCCCTCTTCCTTTCTGTCTTCTAATGGGTTTTATCTGCTGTCTGCCTGCCTACTTATGTCATAACTAGCAGGACTGCAGCATACACGAGGGAAATTTTAGTTCTCAGTGTCCTAAGCCATGAAAGAGAAGGGAAAACAATTCTCTCCTCAGGAGGAGATAGGAAAGATTTTGAAGGTAATAGGAATT
Organism: Ailuropoda melanoleuca; assembly: GCF_002007445.2. Classification (NCBI taxonomy): domain Eukaryota; kingdom Metazoa; phylum Chordata; class Mammalia; order Carnivora; family Ursidae; genus Ailuropoda; species Ailuropoda melanoleuca. The sequence continues at coordinate 24,046,385 of NC_048230.1, read as the reverse complement.
TTACCCTTATAAACAACTTTACTCATTTCCTGGATTGGCAACACATCAGGAAATCTCAACAGAGCTAGGAACACTAATCTCCATGCCTACTTTACTCATGGTAACATAAGAACTGTGGCGGGTGGTTATATTTAAGAGACTATTCTTTGGTCTAAACAGCCTCTTAGCAACTTCCATTGACAAGTAGAGCTCAAACCCACTTACCTCTCCTTTCAGGAGGAGTTGGGGTACATGAGGCTCAACTCTTTTGATGGCCTGGCACCATCATTTGTATAACTATTACTACTTAAAAAAAAAAAATCACCTTATGGTTTCCCCACCTTTTTTCTTCTCTAGTTCCTAGTCTAGTGTTCTGAAGCACCTCTTCAAACCCTGAGAACTTTTTTTTTTTTTTGGATATTTTATGAGACTACAGAGATTCTGAGACAAGGAACTCCTAAGATAAAGTGGAGGAAAAAACCCTTTTCATGCAATTAGATCTGCTCAGAGGCTACAGGTTAAGAAGTAAATGCAATGGAGCAAAAGTGGTATAGTAACAGGAAATATTTAATTTTCCAATCTCCACTTTCCATTTTTATAAACTGAAAGAAAAAAATTTAATATATTACAAAATATCTGTACATAGACAAGGTATACCCGATGTGGGGCAAAAACAAGAGAGAGAATGAATACAGTGTCAGGAACCTAAATCAGGGAGAATGAGGTGGCAACTGACACTTTTCTGGTGCAGCATTCTCTCTCAAAACCTGCTGGTAACCATTTTAGTACTGTAACTATATATGCATATTACACACACACACGCACACACACGCACAGTGGCTGGGTGATGTCTATGGCATAAGCTAACAAAAAAGTCCTACTTACAAATATGTGCTACTGCCCTGCTTTGAAAAGTATAGATCTGATGTCATTTTATCATTCCTATGGACAGCTGAAGAAAAAACTAAGGAAACTGGGTCAAACAAAATTGTTTTCAAAACCACAAAAATGATCATGGTCAAACCAGTTTTGCCTCTCATCCACGAACAGAATCAGATTTCTCATCTGTTCAAAATAATGCATGTAATGGATTTATCTCCCATGGTACAATAATTAAAACAAAACAAAACCACTTTTGAATATAATTGGGTTTGTAATTTTCTAACAGTCAAGTTGAAATTCTGCCAAAACTTTACTTCTATCACATTTATAGATAACATAGCTGAAAAATTAACAAATACCTTTTCTTCCTCCACATAGATTCCAGGATATTTGAGGTTTTTTTTCCCCTCTGCTTTTAGAAATAGTCAAAATTACCAAACTTTTTTCATTGTAAAGGCTAGACTCCCCAAATGGGGTAGGGGGTGAGATGGGATCAAACACACATACACACACCATACATACACTCACCCCCTTCCCTATTAGTAGGGATGGGAGAATGGAGACTTAAGTATATTATTTAGAATATTTGGCATAATTAAAAATAAGGGGTGGGGGGGGAGAAGGAAAAACATTATTGATGACTGCTGATAACCAAAATGTAATGAAAATATAGAGAGAATTTTATTCATATTTGATGGGAGACCAATTATTTTGACTGAGTAAGATACTTTTGAAAGTATCTCAGGCTTAAGTTCTTTAATCAAAAATGGGAGTGGGGCCCAATGCCTCAAATGCAAATATTCTAAACTACAAAGTCCCATGTCTGAGGACTAAGAAGTCAACAGACAAAAGGTTCAGATGAACTTTAATGGAATTTTCCAATAGCATGTCAGTGAGCCTAGTAAATCTAATTGGACACACTGGTATAAAAAGCCATCAATGCCAAAATGGCTAGAAGGTTCTTCCTCTAATCAATGTTTGCCCATGAGGGCAAGGCCAGACCAAAACCCAGAGAATAATAAAAGAAATACACACACCGGATATCTACCTATTTCAGTAAACAGGGGAAAATAGTCTTCATGTAAGTATCTGAAGAGGGTTCTTCTTTCATTTCTTTAAAGTTTTTTTTTTTTTTATTAGTGCACCTTTCTCTTACAAGTAGTTTTTATTTTTTAATATAAGAACTTGGCATTGAAACACAAAACTTCACTTGAGTTCTGAAAACTATTCTCCAAGATGCTGAAGCATATTTGCCTTTTCTTTGTAAAAGGGTCCTAATCTACGTTTCACAAAGGTCTAAGTCTGTGAAGATAATTTATATGAATGTGTATGTTTTTAAAACACATTATATGCTGGTATTCACATAGAAATGGAAACCAGAATGAGAAGCCTCCCAAGTTATCCCACCCTGAAAGCCCTTCCCTTTTCCATTTCCTGTTTATAATAAGGCAAAATTCTTGCCATGAAGTCATTATTTAACCCCTTTTACCAAAAACAAACTCTCTAGAGGAAACTCCCTAAAAGAACTGGCAGGATATACATGCTGAGATGTGTATATTTCAATACTGTTCTTTCTCATGGTCTTTTAAAATTATTTTTTAAAAAAGGTCTCAGATATTGATAGATCTTCAGAAAAATATGCACCCTAAAAACTAAGTTACATTTCCATGTATTTTCAGGATGTATTTCTTTTCTCTTTGACAACACTACAATGCTCTGTTTCAAAGGTTTTTTTGACATAAAAATATATGTGTAAACAGTATGCTAACTGCTCTTACTAGCCCTCTAGTTATGGAGGCATCATCTCTAACCCCAGCTCAACAGCAATGTCCTAGGCTGTCTGCATTTATAAATCAACTTCACCATCAGAACATGGTTTTAAAAAAACAAAAACATTTTAGAATTGAAAAGTTACAGAGAACAATATAGGAGGTTGAATTTCCTTTCCTTTATTTCAAAAAAAGTAAAGAATTATCCCAGGTTCTTGGGCATCTCAACGATTAATTTTTTCCAAACAAATGCCTCAAAAAGAGACAGAGAGAGAGAGAAAATGAGAAACTCTATTATAAAGAAGGGGTAAAAAAGGGAAGAGATGGGGTAAATCTACCTACATGCCCAAGAGTGCCTCTTTCTACAACCTGCTTCATGCGCAGGGAGAGGGGCATGTCTTTTGTCAAAGCAGAGCAAACTTTAAGGATGAGTAATTTATTTGGAAAAAAGGTATGTTCAAGATGCTCAATGGGGAAAAAAAGAGTTCACTTGAAAGCAAAAATGTGAGATGGTGGAGAGGAAGGAAACATTTATTTAAATCAGCCAGTCACTCTGTTTCCCTTATAGCAAAAGCCTAAGAGTAGCTCAAATTTTGTGAACACTATTATCGTTAAAGGAAATCAAAACGAAACAAAACAAAACAAAAAATTCAAAAGAAAGAAATCATAAAAAAAAATCCCCAAATTTTAAAAACCTAAAGAGAGCCTCTCCTGAGCCATCTCAAAATTGAAACTATTCTCCTTTTCTTCTGCTCAAGAAGTGCAGGCAAATGAACTACAACAATATTTACTTTTCAATTTAATGACCCTCTCCACATTCTCTACTTATATCTACTAGGTAGAGTTGAAGTAATTGTTCTGGCTGTAGCCCATCCAGGGGGAACTGGTGCCAACATCATTATTTTATAAGTCGCCTGCTAGTAGCAAGTGAGCAAGGAATACAACAGACAGCTTTGCGGTAGCCAAATGCAGATGATTACCTCGCTCTGGCAAATGATTTCATTAATGTTTCAGAGGACTGGATGGAAGGATGAATAGGGAAGGAATCTTTCAGGACACTGAAGTCTCTGGGTTAGTAAGGAACTCCTCTCCCTCTTCCCCCTCTTGGCGGGACTCTTGTAGGCCCCCGATAGAGTTTTCCATAAGCAGAAGACTGAGCTGAGCCCCCCCAGTTAAGGCCTGCTCCTGAACTGCTGGCCCCAGTGGTTCCTGGCCCCAGCTCCCCATAGTTCTGCAATTTGGTCTCTGCATGTACCACAGAGTTGCTGCTTCCCTCAGCCTTCAGGAATGGTTGCCCGACCACTGAGTGTAATGGTAAGGGGACCCTGGCAAAACGGAGGTCCTGGTCCCCTGGGAACTGCACTGACCCTGTGCCCTGGTAACTGCTGGACTCCCCAAGGTGGCTCACAGAGCCTGAGAAGGTCCTGTTCTTCACCAGGGTCTGGGTCAAGGATTCTGTCAAAGCTGGACCAGAGTTGCGTTCATCAGTGTCAGTGGCACTGAACCCTGTTTCAGGCCCATCAGTGTTTCCGTAAGTCCTGTTGGGATGGGGTCGGGTGGAGTATTCCATTGGTCTCAAGGCCTGGTGCTCATGTGGCAGGTGGCCAGGAGGCTCTGCTTCAGGCTGGGATAAAAGTTGCAGCAAGGCGGCTGTCACGGCTGGGTTCAACTCCTGGGGGGCGCTGGAAAGATCGCCTTCAATCAGAGGGGGTGGAGGTGGCGGCGGTGGAGGTCCGGGGGGCTCAGGGGGCCTCTTCTCTGGTGGAAGAATGTGAGGAGGACATGCTGTGGAAGGGTTACTTCTTTTAAACACCATCTTAAAAATCACATGTGATTATAAACACAAACATACACACACACACATACACACATACATACATAACTGCCCAACATAAACAAATATCAATACAAGTAACCAAATATATATAAAGAATAAAATCTTGGGATCAGGAAATTGCAATTTATAAATAAAATCAAGTGATTAAAATAAAACAGTTGCATTCTGAATCTAACAGCTGGTGTAAAAAAGATAGTATGTTTCTCAAATGATTGTCCTGATTTTTGTCTGAGATTTCCTCCATTTCCTTCCTTAAGGAACTGTTCTAATATGTAGGCTGGTGGCAGCCTCCCCGCCCCTTTTTGCTGTTGGATCAAAACATTAATGAAAATAAAGTAGAAAGAAGGAAGATGAGAGGAAATAATACACATATTGTGGTCACATTTCTAGCACATAATCTTGCTGTACAATAGGAGACCTTGCATGGACTTAGCTAACACATTTTACAGAACATTTGATGATATAAGGTTAACACCTGAAATAGAACTTAAAGAATATACAGGAGAGATGAAATAAAGTAAAAACCTTTCAGTACTGTCATGTATAAATACACACTTGCTTCTCCAAACTTTAGTCCCCTCTCCCCATAATCACATTCTGAAAAAAGGGATAGTAACCACCATTTTGTCATTCAGCTTTCTATGTTACAGTAATTATAAAGACTAATCTATCATAATTTTCTATTTTGTTTCCCAACCTCCTGCATTTTTTCCATGCTATGAAAAAAATCACTATAGTAATGTCATGCAGAATGAATGGGCTGTTGATAAACATCTGTTTATCTTGGAAACGGTGAAAGAACTGAGTATTTAGAAATGTATTGAACTTATATACTATATTCTCTCTTTCCAAAGATCTTTGTCTTTCTTGAACCACTCCACACATTCCCACACCCACACCCCCAACCCCACTGCTGGCTAAATTTGCCTAAGCACGGCAATCATTGTCTGGTAACCCATGCCAAGGCCCGAGAGTAGAGATGTAAAATGGTGTGAGTTTGAGGACATACAAAACCAAGTACAATCAGAACAGTGCTTTTAAAGAGTTGGGAGTCACCCTGCTGAAGAAAAGGTTTAATGTTTTGGGATATCTTCCAAATGACTGATTTTTCTGTTCCCTATGGAACCATATTTTTAAATGTCCATATAGTCAATGCTTTATTATCTGAGCTAAGTGATATAAAAGTCATTACTCAGACAAGCCAAAAATAGTTTTTAGTTATAAAGTATTTTGGTAGCATATTTACCACAATTATATTTTGCAAAGACAATCAGTAAAGTATGTATTCACTTAGCATGCAGGTGAAAGTACTCTGAAAACACAATATTGTAATGTTGTGCCCTGGAAGGATAAGTTCAGGTGCTCTATGTAACACACAAGTAGGGTGGCCACCAGTCCCAAGTTGCTTGGGACTGAGCAGGTTCTCAGGTTGCTGACTTTCAGTTTTAAAACCAGGACAGTACAGAGATGAGTTGGTCACCCTGTATACAGTACCCACCCAAGTTGCTTGTTGACAGATTGGCTGGTTGACTAGGTGGTAGGTAAAAATGAATTTAAGGAAAAAAAATTAGCTATAGAAAACTCACAATTGAAAAGGAGACACTGAAAAAGGAGAGCTAACTGGACTACAAACATCTGTAGATTTCAGTTTTTGCTGCCAATACTATATATCTTACTACATAAGAATATTTCAGTACCAGTTATATTTAAAAGTGTTTTTGGACTATACATAAAACAAAACACCAGGTTTGTTGTTTTTTTTTTTAATACCAATGGCAAACAACTTTAAAAATGCCTAACTGCAAAAGTGAGCAAAGCTAAACTTATTCTTCCAGCTATACTACTTTTCATACTTAAACTCTGCCTTTTATGTGAATAGTCCAATAGTGTTTCAATAGAACTAATTCTTGAGTTCAAATTCACATGTATGAGGATGAAAACTACCTCAACGTAATAAAGCAGACAGACTGTAAAGAACTATTAAATAAAACGTCTTAAAGGAGTTAAAAATAAAGATTACATTTTAAAAGTCATACTATTATATAAGATTAAGTGTTAACAATATTGCCAATTCTTAATAGTCTGTACTAATGGAGGGAGGTATTAATGAAATGTACAAATAACTTAAATATTTCAATTGACTCATTAGATTCAATCATAACCCTTTCCCCACACAAGTAGAGTAGCTAAACATAGCCAAAGTAACAGATTTTCACCTTCTCTGGCTTATTCAGTCTGCCCTCTGGTGGAAGTGCTAATGAACAGTAAAATGGCCAAAAGAGAGGCAGCAGGGAAGAAACAGAAACAGGAGAGACAGGGAGAACTGGATAATCCAGGGGTGACTAACAATGAGGAGCGGTATTTTTACTCTCCTCTGAAAAGTAAATACAACAATTTCTAGCCATAGGCCAGGCCTTAATTTTAGTTCAATCTGACCATTTGGCTGATAGCTTGTTAGCTCAATTACTGGGTGAATTTCTTTCAATCACTATATTATTTAATTTGAACAACTTCTCCCACGTATTTTGATTATAGTTGAACTTTTCTGCTGGGGTGGGAAGGAGAAGGAAGGTATAAGAGAGGAGGCAAAAAGGCCTGCTTTAATTCTAGATTAGCTTTCTGTTATTCCGTGTTCTAGAGTCTCTTAAAAGCAGTATGACAGGGTAACAAAGTGAATTAAAAAACACATTAAAAAGAAACATATTAAGAGAAGTATACCAGTCCTAATTCTGCCTCTGCCAATAATATGGTTCCAGCAGTGGGACCATAGGCAGGATTATTTAAACTCCTGGATTTCAGTTTACCTATCTGTAAAGTAAAGGGGTTAATTTTATTTATGTTATCTTCCAGTTTTAAAAAGCTTTACATGTGAAAAATAGCTTATATATTCGTATACCAGTGGAAAAAAGGCATATACTTTCTGCACCATCCCATATGAAATATGAATATAGGACAACCTAAAGTTGAAGGTTAGTGTACCTCCTCAGCCCTTGTGCCTCTTCTCATTCCCCAATTCATGGGGTCTTCATGAACAGCGAAAATTTCCAACGAGTTGAAAACACTTTCAGGTAAGTAAGCATTTTGCAAATAGACTGTGAATCAGAATTAGAAAATTTAAACTTTCTTTCCTCTAATAAAATTGTGTGCTGTGGTCATGCCAGATCAAGGTATAACATTATTTCCTTTTCTCAGATTTTTTTTCTTTATGTAATGTAATGCTCACTTCCTAATTTGAGGTCCATTCAATTGTCTCTTAGGAACACAGATTTTTAAAAAGCATTTCTATACACTATAATTTTGGGGGAAAGGAAATGTATGGTGTTAGTTATCTACTTAGAAATACCTCCAAATTACTCCTCAGGAAATTAACAATGGCATTTTATTAGAGTTTTCTTGACTGTATCTTTCAGGTAAGACTGGTATCAGTATTTACTACACTAGAGTAAAACTATACAATCTGATGATGGTTTATTTGGAAGGCAAAATTTTAAGTGCTATACTAGTTGGCCACCATTCACACAGTGGTTCAAGATGTATCATTAGCTATGGTTGTGGTTTCCTTGGGTTAGAATACAGAGGCTTTACTTACCTACCTCCTAGGAAATGGAAAAACAATCAGTATATGAGAGGTGCTTTGAGAAGCTCTCAGACTTAAATAGAAGTCGGGCAAGAAATACATCACTGGGTGCTATGTTCTCCTGTAGACTAGGTTACAGAAAACTGAAACTGAGGCCACTGATGTGAAAAAGAAAATGTTAAAGAGATTTAAGAGGATCAACAGCACCTGAGCTCAATGAGATTCATGACCGGTCTGTTTACCTGCTGCCTCCTCCTGTGGCATTGTGGGAGTTCTTCGGGGCCCCTGTGGCCCACTGTTCTTGTCACTGTTGTTTTCCTCCAGGCTGCCTGCTGGCTCCTGGGTTTTCATCAGCTGACTCAAAAGAACTGCCAACATATTCTGCATGTCAGCTGGTGTGCTTGAAGCTTCAGAGGTTGTCTGTTCTGCTGAAGGCTGGACCACTAGGGCAGGAGGTGCCTCCTTCAAAGACTCCTCTGGGGCCATGTGCTCTGAGTCCTGCTGCTGGGAAGTGGCTTCAGTTAGGGCACTGATGGATTGGTTCAGGGCCTCCAGCTGCTGCTGCATCTCTGGGTTGGAGTGGATGTTAAGCAGCTGAGCCATTTGAGGGATACTCAGGTCAGTTTGGCTCTGCAGCAGATTCAGTAACACTGCCAATTCACTTTGATTCAACTGCTGTGTGATGTCACCGAGGCCTGTGGACAGTGGAGCCAATATAAGAGGATGAGGCAGGTTAAGGACCTTTGCCTTCTTCAACTGGCAATAGCAACTTACAATATTCAATGTGTGAAGTTTCATTTTGAATATCTTGTTTTTCATGCCTCAAACTGTCATGACAATTTGTTATTCTTTATATTTTCACTTAAAAATATAGGAACAAGCTAAAACATCTCTGCACTGTGAGTAAAAGTGATTTCATTTTACCTATATTCTACAAGATCAGTGACTTACAACCCTTATTGTACATCAGAATTACTAGGAGAGATTGTAAAATTCAAATGCCTCAGTTTCCATCCCCAGAGATCTGGCAATTGTTCAGGAGTGTTTACTTTTCAAGCTTTCCAGATGATTCAAATGTGCAGCCAAGTGTTAAAAACCACTCTTGTAGGTGGATAGGGAAGGGAAAGTGAGCCACGGAAAGAATACCTATAGTTCAGAAAAACTGATGGAGGGCGCCTGGGTGGCACAGCAGTTAAGCGTCTGCCTTTGGCTCAGGGCGTGATCCCGGCGTGATGGGATCGAACCCCACATCAGGCTCTTCCGCTATGAGCCTGCTTCTTCCTCTCCCACTCCCCCGCTTGTGTTCCCTCTCTCACTGGCTGTCTCTATCTCTGTCGAATAAATAAATAAAATCTTAAAAAAAAAAAAAAAGAAAAAAAAGAAAAACTGATGGTACCACAAAACTACTTTATTATAATAGTTCACTATTACACAGTTTTGGATATATTTAGATCAAATAACCTTCTACAGAACTAACTACATTTAATAGCAACTGTGATTTAAATGATTATATTCAAAGAAGGTCTTAACAAACCTAACATAAACAGGGCTCTAAATTACATGTTAGAGAACCATGGGTAAAGGAACCTTAAATGTGGCCTAATTTATTGATTTATCCTGTACATCTACTTGAGATACAGTATTCCCACTTTCTGGAAAGGAAAATAATCTACTGTAGACTTCCTGGACCACATGTACAAAACTTGGTTTAGCTCCTTCTCCTCATAATGAGGTCATGTCTTTATTAATGCTTCAGTGGCTAAAAACTAAAACACACACATGCAGCATCCTTGCACTTGACCATCAAAACCTGCCCTAAGGTCCTTAAAGCACAAAAACTCCATCCCAGAACTGACCTATTGCATCCCCAGTCCCAGGCTCCACCTTGCCAGAAGCAGGCTGAGGTGGTGCTGGGCTGCTGTTCTTCACAGGCTCAGCACTTGTCCCTGAGGTAGTTTCTTTGCGAGAGGCTTTGGATGGAGGTGGTTCTTCTATCACAACACCACTCTGTCGCTGTCGTCGCCGCTTCTTACTCCATAATTCATGGCAATCCTGCCAGTGGGGGAGGCTGCAAAAAGATAAAGCAAAGGGGGAATGTGTATGGGACTGCAACAGTGAGTGAATGGAAGGACAAGAGATTAAAATGTGAAGGCAAAGAGCAGAGGGAACTGGAAAGAATAACATAAAAATAACTAGAAATATAGTAAACAGATAGTAGCAGTGTAAAAGGGGTCACGGCATATGGTAGTCTGAGGAAAATAAAAATCCAAAAGCCCAAGAGATTTCTAGTGAGAAATGAGGATCTTGCTAATACCAGAGACATGCCTACTACATAAACATCCACATTCCAGTCAAATAGTTAAGTCTTACAACTGTCCTTGCTTTGTATAACAAGAATAAAGGAGAACTTTCTTGGTCAAGTTTCAATTGGGAATGAATAGGACAGAAATGACTGGCTTGTGAGTATCTACAAAAAGTCCCGGCAAGGTAGTAAACCACTGAAGTTGAGTATTATTAAATCACTTTTGCGTAAAATCAATTTATGCGTTATTTGGTCTGTGAGGACCAAAAAACGGGTTTTCTTCTTTCTACCCACGGAATTTCCATGACTTGATATTTTGTGGGGTTTATTAGTATATTTTAATATATTTCCAGATTTCCTCACATTCAGTAATACAAGCAGTCCTGGCAAGTCAAATCTTATTACAATAAAGGTTACCAGACTCAAAATATCTCTATAATAAGACCTCCCAAATTTCAGTAAAAAGCTTATGTATTTCAAGCCACACTCAATGTATCAAAATTCTAGTGCAGTAAATGAATTTGGACATTTCTTTGGAACAATTAGATTTGTAGTTACTACCCACTCAGTCTTTAAATACTGTGTATTTCTTTAAGATACTTTATGTAAGAAAAAAATACCCAAAGACTCTGATATGAAAACTATTAACACTGTCAATGAAAAATTCAAAGACATAATACTTTTTATTTGCCAAATGTGAAACATGAATGTAAAACCTCAGAAGATCCTACAGAATTCAGAAAATACAGAATAGTCTTGTGTGACAGAGGCACATTCAAAGACCCTATTTTCAACATCAAAATTCGGGATATACGACCTGACAGTGATGCAAACTATTTAAAATTAGGACTGTCCTTCCAAGTTTGGGATATACATGGTCACCACAGACATAGGAGATTCAAGCAAATGAAATGGGTAAGAGCAAAAACTAGAAGGAATACTTTCAAAGAAGTTTACAGGGCAATATGCTGGGGATTCAGGGACAAAAGACAGCTTGAGTCAAATTAGAACAAATATCATATCTAAATCTATTCCTTGTTTAAAAAGAAAACAAAAAGCAATAAAACAAACCTCTTATTAACCATAATACTCAAGGGCACCTCTCCATTCTGGACTTAGCCATTTGCAGTTCCTTCTAAAAACCTATTATTTTGAGTTTTCGTCTCCTGACACTTAGTGTGAGGTTTAGGGTCACTACTTAGCTAGCAGCACTTACTCTGGAGGATCCATTTTGCTGAGCTCAACATCTTTAAGGAAGTCACTCTGTAAAGTCTGTTCAGCTGTGCAACGTTTGCTAGGATCTAGTGTCAGCATGTGGTCCAGTAAATCAAGTGCTGCCGAAGGAATGCTGTAGAAAGAACAAATTCACAATGACCCCAGAGTTCTTAAACCTGTAACCTTGTGTCAAAGGTCTCTGAATTTCCAGCTCCAAATAAACTGTGGAAAGGGAGCTAGAAGCTGGATAAACAAGCAAGCAGATTTGCTCCCATACAGCGTTTATGCAATGCTATAATACAGGTAGAAAACATGAAGCCAGCAGTTCCACTCTCTTTTATCGTGGGACAATCAAAAGGACTATGAGAAAATTTATATATTGTTCACAATAAAATGATTTTCTATCATCTAAAGCCTTCAGATGGCTCAGTTGGAAAAGCAAGCAACTCTTGATCTCGGGGTTGTGAGTACCAGTCCAACGCTGGATATAGAGATTACTTAAATAAAAAACTTAAAAACAAACAAAGCAGGGGCTCCTGGTTGGCTCAGGTGGTTAAGCATCTGCCTTCAGCTTGAGTCATGATCTCTGGGTCCTGGGATCAAGCCCCATGTCGGCTCCCAGCTCAGCGGGGAGTCTGCTTCTCCCTCTGCCTCTCCCCCTGCTTGTGTTCTGTCTCTCTCTCTCGCAAATGAATAAAAAAATAAAAATAAATAAAAAACATAAAGCCTTCATAAAAGAAAATTACAACAGCACTATGATAAAATACATACACTGTTCGAAGATACAATGTTTTCCTGTGAGGTGCTGCCATAATAAGTTGAGACAACACTAACTCCCTAGGCCAGGAAAAAGTCAAGCCTAAACACACAGAAACCAGATGTACATTTTTGCCAAACTCACAAAGAGAATTCTTCTCGCAGACGCCTTCTATATTGCTTCTTCGGTTTCATGGTATTGAAGTAGGGCAGCTTGATAACATCAGGCCACACAGCTGGACAAGGGCTACCACAGAGTCGACTGAAAACAAAGCAAAAAGCCCGAACAAGAAGTGAGTGAGTCAGCATTGTGAATTCTGGAGATAACAGAAGCAGAAATTATTACCTCCTGAGGTCTGGGGAATCTTGGCTTATTAAATTAGAGGGCATGCAGAAAGGTAAACCTTGACCTCACTGCTTTAAGGACAGAAATAATTGGTTACAAGATAGTGAAGAGAAAATCCTGGCAAAAGAGTCTAAAATGATCCAGACACTTGGTTTTGTAAAACATGTTTTTAAAACCTCCATAAAGGTTTTCATTATCAATTTAGTTCTGTTCAGTTAGTATTAATTTCAAAGAGATGAGCTGGTCCTATAATGTCCCTATAGGGAAAACTGAAAGAAGCCTAAAATTTTGATAGAAAACTGAATTTAATGCATAACAAATAATGAATTATACACCACCTTTAATTATCTGTTTACATGCTATATCACTTACTAAATTCTGAACTCTCTGAAGGCAAGGACCTATCTTATGTATTTCTAAATCCTGAAGTTTGACAGAAAGGAATCTGTTATAGAACAGACTCAATAAATGTCTGCTGCATAAATTTGATCTTAATCTAACCTAGGAGTGAAATCGCCACACGGAAAATGGTATGCTTTTATATAAAGAACTAATAAAAAAAAATGCAAAGACCTAAAAAGTCTAAAAACAGGGAATCTAAAACATAGACCTTTAGTAAGGCCTAAAGAGGGGAATACAACTTCTTCACATCTACAGCCCATGACAAAATATGTGGTAAATCTGACTGAGAAACTTACTTGGACACAAGAAGCATAAGCTCATTTAGTAGAATGAACAAAAAGTATTAGAAATTAGAAGATGAGATCACCTATCACACCGGGGTACCTAGAGCACATGCAAAGCTGTACCTGATCAGTTCTAGCTGAGCCAGTTCCAGATTGGCTTGAAAAATAGGCTTCTTTGTGAACAGTTCCCCAAGGATGCATCTAGAAAGAGTAAAATTGAGAGGTCAAGAGATATATCCCTGGAGCCTAACCTGTGTCTCAAACTTTTATAGTCTATCTGACTGCATCTCATGTAACAGGTTGTAGATAAGCCCCAAACTGCAGTGTCTGAGTTTTGTGAAAGAAAAGTATTTCTCAAAGTGAGGATAGTATATAGAATTTATATTTGCCAGGAGATCAAACTTTTGCCACCCATAAAGCCTACAAGCAAAGATAATGAGTCAGTCCTTTTCTATCAATTCCATTATAAATTAAGGAAGTAAAGACTAAAAAACCCATACTTCAATTTTACAAGAATGCTCAGGAGTTCCTATAAAGATTAGCTTTTCCATTCATTTGCTCTGTAGAGTATGCAATATACTGCAGCCCTCTTAGCACTGTTATCTGTAAAGAAATGTTTATTGTCATCAGATGTCAGTTTCAACAGAACTTTCAAACACATTATACTTAAACACCTTTCCCACTTCGAAAATGTCTTCCAAAATAATACTGAAATATTTACAAAGTCCCCAAATATGTCTCCACAAATTACTTAATTACAAAAGGAAAACTAATAACTATTTAGTGGGGAAAAAGACAACACCTTAACTAAGTGCCCAAAATTAATATTATCAGTAAGAGGAAAACAGGGTTCATGTAAATACAAACGTGGTAACTTAAAAGGAACACTTATGGAATATTCCAGCCAAAACTTTATAACCTGAATCTATATAGTAGCTAGTCCGTCCTTCAAAAATGTAAATGTCATGGAAGATAAAGGCTAAGGACTGTTCCAGAGTAAATAATGAGAACTAGGGGCTCCTGGGTGGCTTAGACAGTTGGGTGTCTGCCTTCAGCTCAGGTCACGATCCGATCGAGACCCGCCATTAGGCTCTCTGCTCAGCACGGAGCCTGCTTCTTCCTCTCCCTCTGCCTACTTGTGATCTCTCTTTCTCTCTCTGTGTCAAATAAATAAATAAAATATTAAAAACAAAAAACCAAAAAACAAAAAATGTAAATGTCATGAAAGACAAAGGCTAAGTACTGTTCCAGAGTAAAGAATGAGAACTAGGGGCGCCTGTGTGGCGCAGTCAGTTAGCACCTGACTCTTGGTTTCAGCTCAGGTCATGATCTCAGGATCCTAGGATTGAGCCCCGCATCGGGCTCCATGCGCTTCGCATGGGGTCTGCTTGAGATTCTCGCTCCCTCTCCCACTCATGCACTCTCTAAGATAAATAAATCTTAAAAAAAGAAAAAAAGAAAAAAAGAAAAAAGAATGAGAACTAAATGTAATACATGATACTGGATTAAATCCTCTATCAGGTGAAGTACTGTTTCTAGGATATTCTTAGGGTACGGAAAAAATAACATGGAATATAAGCTAAACAACTTAAAAGATAGTGTATCAATGTTAAACTTCCTGAATTTGATAATGGTACTGTGATTATATATAAGAATATCTTTGTTCTTAAAAAATGTACATTAAGGGCGCCTGGGTGGCTCAGTAGGTTAAGCGTCTGCCTTCGGCTCAGGTCATGATCCCAGGGTCCTGGGATCGAGCTTCACATCGAGCTCTCTGCTCAGTGGAGAGTCTGATTCTCCCTCTCCCTCTGCCTGCTGCTCCCCCTGCTTGTGCTCTCTGTCAAATAAATGAATAAAATCTTTTTTTAAAATGTAGATTAAATATTAAAATGGGAAACAGCATGATATATACAACTACTTTCAAATAGTTCTGGAAAAAAGACGTGGTGTGCATACACATACATACACATGAATATAAAAGCAAATGTGGCAAGATGTTAACAATTAGTGAATCTAACATGAATAAATCTCAAAATAATTATGCTGAGTAAAAGATGAAGAGGGAAAAAGAATATATGCTACATGATTCCATTTACATAAAATTCTAGAAATGGAAATCAATTACAGTGATAGAAAGTAGCATAGTGGTTGCCTAGGAGTGGGATAGTGTGGACAGGAGAGAGATTACAAAGGAACATATGGAAACTTTCAGAAGTCATCATTATCTTGGTTGTGGTGATAGTTTCACTGGTGTATACAATGTGTCAAAACTTAAATTGTACATTTTAAACATGCAGTTTATTATATACCTCAAAAGGTTAAAAAAATTTTCGTGAATATGGATGAAGGCTATACTAATTCTTTGTACTCTTCTAGGAACTTTTCTGTACATGTGAAATTATATCAAAATTAATCTACTTAGTTTTCATATAGCGTTATATTAGTTTCAGGTGTAAAATATAGTAATTCAACAGTTCCATACATCACCCAGTGCTCATCACAAGTGCACTCCTTAATTTCTATCATCTAATTAACCTATCCCCCCATATCAACATAACTTCAAAACAAATGAAAAAAACTACATGTGGGGCGCCTGGGTGGCACAGCGGTTAAGCGTCTGCCTTCGGCTCAGGGCGTGATCCCGGCGTTATGGGATCGAGCCCCACATCAGGCTCCTCTGCTATGACCCTGCTTCTTCCTCTCCCACTCCCCCTGCTTGTGTTCCCTCTCTTGATGGCTGTCTCTATCTCTGTCAAATAAATAAATAAATAATCTTAAAAAAAAAAAAACTCCATGAATACTCCATACTTTTTTGTATTCATAATATATTTCATTTTTTGTAAAGTGGGAAAAAAAAGAAAATGGAAAAAAAAATCTCTTCTTTGGTCTGTGCTCTGAAATCAGATTTGCAAATACAAAAGCAATATTTATAGTTTTACTCTGAATTCTTTAGCTTGACTAAATAAGAGAAGCAAAACAAATCTAGTTTTCAAAGTTATTACCACCTTTCTATTAGCATTTGTTAACCTCAAATGGCAAATTCTTATTTCATATTCACTCAAACCTTATCCAGAAATTAGAAACATAAAAGTAGGGGTGCCTGGGTGGCTCAGTCGGTTAAGTGTCCAACTCTGGATTTTGGTTCAGGTCATAATCTCAGGGTCGTGGGATCCAGCCCCACGTCAGGCTCCGCACTCAGCACAGAGTCTGCTTGAGTTTCTCTCCTTATGCCCCTCCCCCTACTCTAAAATAAATGTCTTTAAAAATAAAAAAAAAAGTAAAAGCAAAATTTCACTCTACTTCTAACATTAACCACGAAATCAAATTCCAAATAGTGTTGTCATAACTGGTAACACAAGACGAAGAAAAACAAACCGAGGTGGGTTTTCAGAATCTAGGCATAATTTGTTGTACCAGTCCTTCTAGTTTCTCCCTCAGAGAGACTTCCATGGCCACCAAAGTAGTAAGCTCACATCAAACATCCAGCAAAATCTTAATTCAAAGAAGTTACTGGGCTTTAATTAAAGTCTAATCTATAGTTTTAATTTCCAAGTTGTGCTTTGGTGTTTTCTCTTATTTCAGTTTCTAGTTCTTTGGTGGGGAAGACATTATTATGTAATGAACACTTTGCTACTACACTGAGGTGGCAGGCTGCACACCTGAAATAATAGTACCAACAGAGCTATGAACTTTCCCTGTGTATCTTAATGGGGCGTTAACTTTAGAGCCTAGTTGTGACAATTTAAATGCTAATACTGTTAAAGCAAATAGTCCAGAACACAAACATACCCAGCTTGAGTCAGTAAAATTTAACTAAAGCTTCATTTGAGTTGGGTAGGCTACCACAGAAATTATGCTCTCCTTATCTATCACCCTTTTGAATTTTGAAATAAAACCCCTGCAATGCTCCTTTTAAAGACTGACATAATACAGAAGGGAATAAATGGGAAAAAAGTATATGCTCCACTTGTAAGTACCTATGTCAGAACCCTAAGGTATGGAGGTCAAGGACAGAGTGTACATTCATGGATCATACAGTATCAAAAACAACTTCCAGGGCGCCCAGGTGGTTCAGTTGGTTAAGTGTCTGCCTTTGGCTCAGGTTATGATCTCAGGTCCCTGGGATCAAGCCTCGCATCAGGCTCCCTGCTCAGTAGGGACTCTGCTTCTCCCTCTCCCTCTGCCTCTCCCCTCACTCGTGCGCTCTCTTGCTCACTCTCTCTCTCAAATAAATAAAATCTTAATAAAATATCTATGTTCCTTTTTAAAAAAATATTTTATTTATTTATTTACTTGAGAGAGGGAGCAAGCTAATGTGAGTGCAGGGAGAGGCAGAGGGAGAGGGAAAGAATCTTAAGCAGACTCTGTGATGAATGTGGAGCCCGCCACAGGGCTCAATCTCATGACCCTGAGATCATGACCTTAGCAGAAATCAAGGGTCGGATGCTGGGGTGCCTGGATGGCTCAGTCAGTCAGGCGTCTGTGTACTTTACCACAGTTTAAAAAAAAAAAAAAAGCAACAATAATTACTACCTCCTAGGACTGGCATTTATATAAGTGTTAGGAAGAAGTATGGTAGGTGCTTGGTCAGTGGTGGTTGAGATGGAACAGCTGGTGAGGCCATTCAGGTAAGGGGGAAATTGTGTGCACGTGTGTATGTCTGTGTGTGTGTGTTGGGGGGCTTATATACTACAGTAATATATAATGAAATCACCCAAAAGACTTGGGTTCAAATGTGAACTCTACAATTCCTCCGCCAGGTGACCCAGGGCAAGCTCTCTTAAGCCTAAAGTTCAGGTTCCCTATCTGCATATAGAATGGGCCAAGTCTAGGCGCCTGGGTGGCTCAGCCAGTTAAGTGTCTGCCTTCGGCTCAGGTCATGATCCCAGGGTCCTGGATTAAGCCCTGTGTCGGGCTCTAGGAGCCTGCTTCTCCCTCTCCTGCCATTCCCCCTGCTCATTTGCATGCTCTGTGTCAAATAAATCTTAAAAAAAAGAAAAAGTTGGATGCTTAATTCACTGAGTCATCCAAGCGCCCCAAAAATGTCTATGCTCCTAACACAAATTGTGGTCGCTAAGTAACATTTTCCTAAAAAGAACTAAGACTTTTTAGAGAGCTGATTCCAGATGTGGGGCATGAAATGAACAGGATGAGCTTGGAACCAAAAAACAAGGAAGGCTATTTACCAAACACTATGGGTGTTGGAAGGACCCACTAAACTTCCACTGGACAAAGACTGGAAAATGTGAATAGGAGTAAGATGATAACCATAAGATTAAAACACATTAAAATGTTGGGGCATCTGGGTGGCTCAGTCAGTTGAACATCGGACTCAGGTCATGGTCTTGGGGTCGTGGGATTGAGCCCTACATCAGGCTCTGCACTCAGTGGAGAGTCTGCTTGGGATTCTCTCTCCCTCCTCCTCTCCCCCCTCCCCCCACCGCGCTCTCTCTCTCTCTGAGGGATCTTTAAAAAAAAAAAGTTTAAATTCATGAGTTCATAATGAAACTAAAACACAAAACAAAATTAAAACAAAAGCCTAAAACCCTCTCTTTGGTCATCTTTGAGGGATACAAGGAAACTACCTCATTATCTTTAAAACTGGTGAATAAAATGAAAGAATTAAAGCTTTATCCTCTACTTTTTTCTATATCACTTGTACTGAGGGTTAGTAAAATAGATGTTCTCTTTATTCCAGGAAGGAATAATATATAATTAGAATATCACCATCACAAAACCACCACAAATGAATTAATGAAGGTGGATCATTAATAGCTGATAACATTTCAAAAAGAGATAACTGTATATTATGTAAAGTGGGGTGTGCGTGTGTAAATCTGCCCTGTTAGGGATGAATATTTTAGCAAACATTGTTTAGAGTTGCCTGTATAATGTGATAATAAAAAGTACACCAAGTGTAGTGGATTGTTCTCTTGATTTTAAATTCTCTACAGATAATATATCTAGTTATTGTCTGTACTCTGGGCAGAGGCTCCCAATGCCTCTTACCCCCAACTTTGATATATCATTGACATAATCTATCAGAAGTACTCAAAACCACCTATAAAGTAGTTTCAGGGTCAGTTGGGTGATTGGAAATCAAACCTGAATTCACCTATAACTTATGGGAAATAAAAGGGATAGAGAACCACGCTAAAATAACAACAAAAAAACACAATGAGGATGCAATCAGCAAAATCTAGACTGTGGGAAACTCTGTAAGACAAATGATCCAGGTTCTTCTAAGGAAATTATAAGATGGGGGAGTGCCTGGGTGGCTTAGTTGTTAAGCGTCTGCCTTCGGCTCAGGGCGTGATCCTGGGGTTCTGGGATCGAGCCCCGCATCAGGCTCCTCCACGGGAAGCCTGCTTCTCCCTCTCCCACTCCCCCTGCTTGTGTTCCCTCTCTCGCTGTCAAATAAACAAACAAAACCTTTAAAAAAAAAAAAAAAGGAAATTATAAGATGGGGAGCCTCTCTAAGAGATGGAGGGAGAAGCTATAATAATTAAAAGACTTGAGATAATCAATTGTAAACTATGGACCTTATTTGAATGTATTTGGACCTCAATTCAAACTAAGTTAAAAAAAAAAGGGGGGGGGCCGCCTAGGTGGCGCAGTCATTAAGCGTCTGCCTTCAGCTCAGGGCGTGATCCCAGCATTCTGGGATTGAGCCCCACGTCAGGCTTCTCCACTAGGAGCCGGCTTCTTCCTCTCCCACTCCCCCTGCTTGTGTTCCCTCTCTCACTGCCTGTCTCTCTCTGTCAAATAAATAAATAAAACCTTAAAAAAAAAAAACACCTGGGGAAATGTTTTTTAAAAAAGTATGTCTCTGATACTAGGAAATATTCAACAGATTCCTCTGAATTCTGGCTAAAAGTTTATCCCCATCCTCTCAAACTTAAAGAAAAGCTACAAAAAGCCAGTGTAGAGAGAAAACAGATACAAGTTCAACAACATGTAAATTACAAACAAGAGAGAAGGCACAAAGAGACTTACCCACAGCTCCAAACATCAATGGCTGGTGTATAACGCTCCTCTCCCAGCAGAAGTTCTGGAGGTCGGTACCACAGAGTAATGACTTTGTTTGTATAAGGGCGACTGAAATGTAAAAAACAACCATGACATAAATTTACAATGGGTTCTAATGAAAAAATACTTGTATAAGTAAATGCAAACAGAAATAGCTGCCAATTGAAAACGGGAGTCAAAATAGCTCCATTAGCATACTCAGAGTTCAAAAGTAAACTGGACAGAAGTAGGAGATAAAAAAATAACTTGCATTCCAATTTGGGTTAATTTATTTCAGTCTAAGGCTGATTCAAGAATTTAGACAGAATTAACACATTTAGAAAATTAGGAAACTCTGAAAATTACTGCAACTTGCGGAATACTAGAATATCTAAGAATAAAAAGAATTCCTTCCTTTTTCACACATGTAATTTTGATGAATGCCTCACCTCTCTTCAGAGTTATAGAGCCGTGCAAGTCCAAAATCTGCTAGTTTGATCTGACCACTATAAAAAAAAAAAATTATTTTAATAAAAGTAACAGTAGCGGCCTCCTAATTATACCTAAACAGTAATGCATGAATTTAGGAGTTAAAGGAATTACAAAAATGAATTTTAACCTATGCTATCTTAGTTCTGTTCTTAATGGTCACTCTCCCAGATTAAGCCTCTTTTGACTACTTTGGTTTACAAAGCCTTATGGTTTTCTTTTTTGACTACTACTGTGCTTTTGGATTTGACTCCTTAAATAAATATTTCTTTTATTTCTTGGCAAACAACAGTCACTAAAACCTGCTAGATTAAATGATTATTGGGGAAAAAAGTAATGAACTGTTCTAGATTAAGAGAGATTTAAGGGGCCTAACAACCAAATCCAGTTTATAAACTTTGATTAGTTCTGGTTTGAACAGACTAGCTAGACAAAAGACATTTTAACATAAGTGAAAAAATATAAAATGTGAACTGAGTGTTAGACGATAATAGGTAATAATCTTCTGGAGCATTTAGGACCAAACATAATGATGTCTGTAATTTAACTCAAGCAGAAAAAAATAAAGGAAGCAAATATAGTCTAAAATGTTAACTGTATATGTATTATTACATTAGTGTCTCAATTTTTTCTTACAACTTTTTTCATAATAAAAAGTAAACCACAACAATACCACGGCTATAACAGATTTTTTTTTTAAAGATTTTATTTATTTGACAGAGAGAGAGACAGCCAGTGAGAGAGGGAACACAAGCAGGGGGAGTGGGAGAGGAAGCAGCAGGCTCCTAGCAGAGGAGCCTGATGTGGGGCTCGATCCCAGAACGCCAGGATCACGCCCTGAGCCAAAGGCAGATGCTTAATGACTGAGCCACCCAGGCGTCCCTATAACAGATTTTTTCAAACAGGGAACATGGCTTTGATCTCAGCACACAATTTTTATGATGAATGAGGCCCCTTTTACCAACATACTGCTTTCACTTCCTATACCATAAAGATATACAACTATGA
The DNA here is from genome assembly GCF_002007445.2 of Ailuropoda melanoleuca. NCBI lineage: Eukaryota > Metazoa > Chordata > Mammalia > Carnivora > Ursidae > Ailuropoda > Ailuropoda melanoleuca. Next base: position 24,024,531 of record NC_048230.1, on the reverse strand, counting down.
TCTTAGATGGGTTCTCAAACTTTAATATGAAATAAAAATCACTTAGCTTATTAAAGGTTTCCTGGGCCTTGTTCCCAGAGATGCAATTCAGAAGGCCATGGCTCATGAACTTGCATTTTTCTTTTCTTTTCTTTTTTTTTTAAGTAGGCTCTACGCCTGGCATGGAGCCCAACATGGGGCTTGAACTCACGACTGTGAAATCAAGACCTGAGCTAATATCAGGAGTCGGACCCTTAGGGGCGCCTGGGTGGCTCAGTCAGTTAAGTGTCCACCTTCCGCTCAGATCATGATCTCAGGGTCCTGGGACCAAGTCCTGCATCAGGCTCCCTGATCAGCGGGGAGCCTGCTTTTCCTTCTCCCTCTGCTGCTCCCTCCTGCTGTGCTCTCTCTCTCTCTCTCTGTCAAATAAATAAATTCTTTTTTAAAAAAGGAAATCTATTAAAAAATAAAAATAAAAAAGAGGTGGAGCCATTCAGGTGCCTGAACTTGCATTTCTAACAAGCCCATAGATGATACCAATGCTGCTGGTCTGAGAACACTTTTTTTTTTTAAAAGATTCTACCTAGGGGTGCCTGGGTGGCTCTGTTGGTTAAGCGTCTGCCTTCAGCTCAGGTCATGATCCTAGGGTCCTGGGATCAAGCCCTGCATCCGGCTTCCTGCTCAGCAGGGAGTCTTTCTCCCTCTCCCTCTGTGTTCACTCTCTCGCTCTCAAATAAATAAATAAATAAATAAATAAATAAATAAATAAAATCTTAAAAAAAAAAAGATTCTATCTATTCATTTGACAGAGAGAGAGTGGGTGCACAAGCAGGGGGAGCAACAGGCTGCACGAGTGGGAGAAGCAGACTCCCCGCAGAGTAGGGAGCCTGATGCGGACCCCGATCCCAGGACCCTGGGATCATGACCCCAGCAGAAGGCAGATGCTTAACCAACTGAGGCACCCCGAGAACCACGCTTTTGAGAACCATGCCCTTAAAGGGATCACACCCCAGTTTCACTCTGCTAAGCACTCTGTCCTTGACAGTGATGTCAAGTAATATTTTAATAAACTGTAACATAAAATGTCAGGAAACTTTTAAACTATTAACTATTTTGGATTAATTATATTTATCTAAATTCTTCACATTTACCACTTGTCTTACTTCTTGGGTAATGAAAATCCAGCTCACTCTTTTTTTAAGATACTGGGGTATCTCAGGTACCTGATAGCTGAGATCAGACAGAAAAATGAGACAGTAGAAAAAAAAAGAGGCTATGCTAGGAGGTGCTCCTCAAAGTATGAACAATGGTCCAAAATATTAAAACAAAGTAACTTGGGGCACCTGCTGCTCAGTTGGTTAAGCATCTGCCTTCGGCTCAGGTCATGATCTCAGGGTCCTGGGACTGAGGCCTACATCGGGGAGTCTGCTTCTCCCTCTCCCTCTGCCCCTCCCCTTCACTCGTGTTCTCAAATAAAATCATAAATAAATAAATAAATAAATAAAACAAAGTAACTACTGGCAACACAATTTAACATTAAATCAACTCTTATCATTCCTAGTAAAGATTATTGGGCACCTTATCCACTTGCCCCAAATATCATGGCATTTTTTAAGTTCAATTTATAAGCAAATNTACTTTATTTTTTTAATTTTTTTTTTAAGATTTATTTATTTATTCGACAGAGATAGAGACAGCCAGCGAGAGAGGGAACACAAGCAGGGGGAGTGGGAGAGGAAGAAGCAGGCTCATAGTCCAAGAGCCTGATGTGGGGCTCGATCTCATAACGCCGAGATCACGCCCTGAGCTGAAGGCAGACGCCCAACCGCTGTGCCACCCAGGCGCCCCTACAAGCAAATTCTTAAAAAAGCAAAAAGAAAAGGACTAGCTGACTTGAACCCTATACTGAGACATAAAGGTTCCTCAAATTTCTCAGCATCCTTACTCTTAGAACCTGAGATGATCCAAGACTGAAGGCACACAGGACTGAAAGTTAAAATGGCAAGAGATACACAGTTATGGAAAATTAGGCTAGACCTAAACATCACCAATCATCTAGCATACTTCCTAATCTTCCCTCTTCTCTCTCAGTAAATGACCTTCTTCACTGAAAAGAGAAATCATAGGGCACCTGGGTGGCTCAGTCAGTAAACCATCTGCCTTTGGCTCAGGTCATGATCCCAGGGTCCTGGGATCCGGTTCTGCATCTGGCTCCCTGCTCAGCAGGAAGCCTGCTTCTCCATCTCCTCCCCATTCACGCTCTCTCTTGCTATCTCTGTCTCTCTCTCAAATAAATAAATAAAATCTTTAAAAATTTTTTTAAAAAGTAAATAAAAAGAAAAACAGAAATCATCAGGTAGGAGCTACTTAACATCCTTATCTTTTACCTACATAACCTTAATTGCATCTATAACCTTCCTTTTGGAGCGTGTAGGTGGCTCAGTTAGTTAAGCGTATGCCTTCGGCTCAGGTGGTGATCTTGAGGTCCTGGGATCGAGCCCCATGTCGGGCTCTCTGCTCAGCGGGAAGTCTGCTTCTCCCTCTCCCAAATAAATAAATAAAATCTTTAAAAAAAAAATATATATATAACCTTCCTTTCTTCTTTCAATTACAGAAAAAGTGTGTCAATCTCTCTTGTTCAAAGATAATCAATACCTATAATTGTGGCCACTACCACCTGTGGCCTTGATTCCACCTCCTCTAGAACCTTGCTCCTTTAAATTATTTTGGTTCTTTCTTGAACCTTCGACTTCTCCCTACTGATTTTCTTTTCCCTTAGTACTTAAATATGCTCAAACCTCTGCATCATAAAAATAAAAATTAAAGACACACCTACCATCACCTTCCCATTAACTGTACAACCCACCAACTTGCCAAACACTGTCAATGCTGACTTTTTAATTTTCAGATTCCTTCTGAGGTCTTATAATCTGTCTGCATTGCCTGACATATATGACCATCCCCTTCTTAAACCTGCCTCTTTTTTTTAATTTTTAAAAACTTTTCATTATGTTATGTCAGTCACTATAGAGTACATCATTAGTGTTTGATGTAGTGTTCCATGATTCATTGTTTGCATATAACACCCAGTGCTCCATGCAATACGTGCCCTCCTTAATACCCATCACCGGGCTAGCCGATTTATTTAGTTTAGAGAGAGTGAGTGTGTGCAGGGAGAGGGGCGGAAAGGGAGAGAATCTCAACCAGACTCTGCACTAAGTGTGGAGCCAGACACTGGGCTCAATCTCAGGACCCTGAGATCATGACCTAAGCCAAAACCAAGAGTCAGACGCTCAACCAACTGAGCCACCCAGGTGCCCCTAACCTGCCTCTTTTACATTCATGATACTTCCCTATTTTCTATCTTTCTGACCCTACTCGTGGGTTCCATCTTCTGACATCTTTTCTCTGCTTGATAACTCCTAAACTATACTGCTAATTTGGAACTTCAATGTGACCATATGCCTATCAGATACCACTACGCTGGATATGCAACAGCTATATCCAAAAGGGATTTACTCTTCACTCACCTATCCTGCTCTTCCTTCTCTATTACCTATATTGACCATCATGCCACCCATCTAGTTTCTTAAGTCAGAAACCTATGAGTTATCTTAAAGTACTTTCATTCATTCTCTACCATTCATTTACTCACCAAAGTCTACTGATCCACAAAGTTGATCCGTCTGTCTCTACTAGCAATGCCTTGGTTAAACACTGACAATTTCTTATAGTATTCTTAATAGGTCTCCCTGCCTCTAACCCTAACCCTATTAAAATGACCATTTAGTGATTTTTCTAAAAGAGAAGACTAATTGTGTCTCTTCACCATCTAAAATGACTTGGTCTCATTTATACTTGTGTAATGAAGATATAATGATATTATGAACATCAGGGAGCCCTCCTCCCTCTCATCAATTGCTTTCACTTCCTTGTCCAGCTGAGGGCTCCTTACCGTTTTCTCCAGGCCATCTCACCCAGAATTCTCTGTGTAAACAAAGCTAAATGATTTGGGCAAAAGCGGAGGCTGGATGGATAAGACTCCTGCATCCTGCTTAGCAACCCGAAGAGGAAGTTCAGTTTAGTCCAGAACCTCATCAGCTTCCTGAATATCGGAAGTCAGGGACAGGGAGGGGCCTGACCCATCAGAAAGGTCACCAAGAAGGACCAAAGCTTACTCCCTGAGACATCCCCCCGGAGAAGCAAAAGGAACCAAAAAAAGTATACGCTAGGTGGCAAGGTGATAGCCATCATTAAGTTCCTGAAGCATTATTACTATGGATGTAGATTAACCAAGCCCAGCTTTAATGAAAATTGTGGGTAACAGAGATAGTGACAGGAATAATCTTTTAACATCACGTTTTATCTCACAAAAGTATTTAAGTATGAAATATATATAACTATACACATCATATAAAATAATTTTAAAAAATGCATTAACTGTATAATTTAAAAATAAATTTACAAATTATATATAATTTATATATATAACAAATTATATATACATAAAATAAATATACGAATTAATTGTATAATTTATTTGTTTTTTATTTTTTGAGAGAGAGCAAGCAAGCAGGGGAAGGGGCAGAGGGTGATTCCACACTGAACACAGAGCTGGACGCAGAGCTCAATCTCACAACCCTCAGATCATGACCTGAGCTGAAATCAAGAGTCAGATGCCCAAGTGACTGAATCACCCAGGTGCTCCAACTGTGTAATTTAAAAACAAAAAAGTAACCAAACCAGCACCACTCAATGGCTGTCATCTATAGACAGAATAAGCTCCTTAGCAAGATATGCTAGATCCTTAAATTGGCTCCTTGCAACTGTCCAGCTTCATCTCATCATTACATGCTTCATTCTTCTTGCCTTAGCAATACTGACCTGTTTACATTTTCCCAAATATTACACATTAATTTTCATATTTATGTGATTTTGCCCATGTAATTTCTTTTGCTTAGAAACTTAACCCTCTGTTGTCAGTCTTTCTGATAAATTTCTGTCCATTCATCAAAACTGCATCTTCCCCAAAAAAAGGCGGGGGTGGGTAGGGCTTAGGGGCACTTGGCTGGCTCAGTGGGTAGAGCATGCAACTCCTGATCTTCGGGTTGTGAGTGTGGGCCCCACGATGGGTGTACAGATTACTTAAAAACCATGTGTCTGTGCAGGGGGTGAGAGGTGCTTAATAAATATTTACTGGATTGAGCGATTTATTTGTTTAGCTCCCCTCAGAAATTCTGAGCTTTCTAGTGACCAACTATTCCATGTGGGACTTCCAGTGCTAAAACCAGGAAAGGGGCACCCAGCTGGCTAAGTTGGTGGAGGATGTAACTCTTGTCCTTGGGGTCCTGGGTTTGAGCCTCATGTTGGGTGAAGAGATTATGTAAAAATAAAAAATCTTTCGGGGCACGTGGGTGGCTCAGTCAGGTAAGTGCCCAACTCTTGACTAGCTCGGGTCATGATCTCAGTGTGTGAGATTGAGCTCCATATCGGGCTCAGCGCTGGGCATGGAGCCTGCTTAAGATTCTCTCTCTGCCCCTCCCCCTCCCTGCTTGCTTGCTCTCTTAAAAACAAACAAACAAACAACCCTTAAAATAAATAAATCAGGACAGTCCCTGGGCAACTCTGGATAGTTGGTTACCTCACTCCACGAAGATAAGAAATACGTCATAATCATTCTATAGCTCTATCTAGGTAATAATATTTGTTAAATATAATTGAATAGAAATGTATAAAACAGTGGGTGAATCAGACAAAGATGGCTATAAATAGCCCAGTTACCTAAAAACCAAACACTGGTAGGACTTCAATAGCATCAAACTTACTTTTTATTCCTCAATAGGTAGGGCTATTTACCAAAGACTAGTGTGCATAACACACCTAATATCACCAGTGTAGTTTAGACAAATAGCCAGAGAGGAAGAAAGCAGATAAAAACTTCTGAAGATTTAACACTGTTCATCACCAAATTCCTGTCTGTTTACACTATTAAATTTGGGAGTAAGAGCTTGGCAGAAAGGTCAACCACCAGCTACACCTGTGTTTACTCTGAAATCTGATAACAGAGAAAGTCTCAAGAACAGCTATAAGAGCAGGCATGTTTCTCCCCACTTAAACAAGGGAGAATTTCACTGAGAACTCTATGTGTTTTAATCTGCCAAGGACCACAATAATATTTACTATGGCAAAAAGCTCTCTGAATATTCCTGTAGGATGTGAGTGATTCCCTAAAATGTCTGAAATTAAAAAACCTTTACAATCCTACCTCTGTTAATTTCTTACCAACACTGAGTCTGAAGACTCTGCTCATCTGCTATCATAAGATGTTCCTACAGTACAACTATCAGATGTATGTAAATGCAAAAAACTGCATCATTGGGTCTACCTATAACCCCAGCTAACAAGCTGAAACTATAACTGGGTCAGAAGAGAAGGAGAAAATGTTTAACCTCATTTGGTTACTATGTTACCTGTTGTTCAGCAAAATGTTAGAACACTTAATATCCCGATGCAGGAAATTCTTTTTGTGACAGTAATCCAGTCCTTCCATCAGCTGTTTCATGAATGACTTGATATGGTCCTCAGAAAAGTGCACCAGACCAGATTCTAGCAGTCCCATTAAGTCATGGTCCATATATTCAAATACAAGGTAAAAGGCACCTACACAAAAATGAAAGAAAAAATTAAAAACAAGAGGAAAAGGATGCTGAAATGACAATGCCTCAAATTTTAATATAATTTTGGAGTGGACCATAAGGCTCTCTGAAACAACCACTTAATTTTATAGATGAAGAAACTGAAACTCAGAGTACTTGAATAACTTGCCCTTTCTAATAATAAATAACAGAACTACTATTTTAATTAATCTTCTGACTCTTAACCCAGTGCTCTTTGGACTTCTTGAGAACTACCCTGATCATGTTGTATTACTAGTTGTCTACGATCTAAGTCAGCTGGCAAATAATAGGCCTTGAGCCAAATCCAGGTTGCTATTTGTCACTGTAAAATAAAGTTTTATTTGTTGTAACTATGACCATTTGTCACTATGCCATTATTGTCTATGGCTACTTCTGTATAAGTCTTTACCTCAGTTATATTTAACAGGATTCACATAATACGCCAGGGATAGCACAGTATATATAGTATAAATTACTGGTGAAATTCATAGTATTTAAGAACTGAAAGAAAGGTGAACCATCTAATTAAACTCCTTAAATTTAGAAGCTATTAAAAGGATGTTAAGAGAATTGTAAAAGATCTGAAATCCATGCTATCTTTCCACTTTAGCAGGGTGTATGACAAAGGCAAATATTGTAACATAAGCCGTACTAGACCTAGGTTAGACAATTATCTATCCAGTCTAAAATTCTGTCTCCTACCAGCGTAAGGGCAAGGATTCTTAATCCAGAGGGAAGGCTTCAAGGATTCTTTGAACTCCCTGAAGTAGTATGCAATATTTTAAACACCTAATATGCAACATTTTGAATTTATTTTTTTAAAGTATGGATCCATAAGATGTTTAAAGAGGTCCATACCCCCCCCAAAATTAAGAACCTCTGCATTAAAGGAATATCTTAGATTCAGCCAAGAGCTCATACAAATTAACAAGAAAAACACCAAAACGGCCAAAGATAAGTAGACACAGGACACAAAAGGACAACTCGAGAAAATAAGTGAAACTGATAAACATGGAAAAGAACTCAGGAGTAACAGAAGGAACGCAATCCAAAATAATATCATATTTCACCTATCAAAATGACAATTTTTTAAAAAGATGTACTCAATTTTAGGGAGGATAAAGTGGAATGGACACTCACAGATAGACATAAATAATACAATCTTAAAAGCAATCCAACATTAAACATAAAAATCCCTTTAACCAAATAATTCTACTTCTAAGAAACTATATTAATAAACCAAAATGCAAAGATTTATGAACAAAAATGCTCAATGCAGAACTATTATATTTTTTAAACTGGTAACTAATTGTGGCACCTGGCTGGTTCAGTCAGTAGAACATGTGACTCTTGACCTTGGTATCATGAGTTCAAGCCCCGCATTGGGCATAAAGCTTGCTTTAGTAATAATGGGGCGCCAGGGTGGCTTAGTTAAGCATCTGACTCTTGATTTTGGCTCAGGTCATGATCTCAGGGTCGTGAGATTGAGCCCTGAGTTGGGCTCCGCACTCAGGAAAAAGTCTACTTAGATTCTTTTCCTCTGCCTCTTCCTCTGTCTCTCCCACTGCTCGCGTGAATGCACACTCTCACTAAAAATAAATAAATCTTTAAAAAATATAATAAATAAAATAAACTGGCTACTGATTGCGCAAAAGAGACTGGTGAAGTAAATTAGATTCATCTACCTTTACGCAGTTATTAAAACATATTAATGACATGGGAAATTGCTTATGACAAATTATAAAACATTAAATACAATTTGAACTCAGTTATGCTAAAATAAATATAATGTATATAGAGTACTTCGAAATACACCAAAATGCTAATACTATAGTGGTTTTCTATGGATGGTGGTAGACTGGGATGGAGTAGGAGAGAAATGATTGCCATTTTCTTTCTCTTACCCTTCCATATTTTCAATTTTACCACAATGGGTATGCATCACATCCATTTGTTCATTATTTTATGATTTTTTTAAAGAAAGAATTTGAACAGTACATGGTAAACTATTTAAACAGTACAGAATGGCAGAGGAAAAGTAAGCTCCACTCAAAACCAATTAACATTTTCTTGTTTATCCTTAGAGAAACTACCTAAACATTATACTATTCTTACAATCAGAAGAAGTTAAGACACACCCAAAAGTATACCTAGTATTCTTAATTCTATTCAGATCTAACTTCCATAAATTTATCTAACTACTGTTACATAAGCACAATTTTTTTTATTTGCTTTAAAACTACTTCTATGACTTAGTAAAATTAAAAACAAACAAAAACTACTCCTTCCTAACTTGAGAAGTGCTATTCCCCTTGTGCTAATATCTTTAAGGGTCTATAAATAAGCCCAGCTTAACTTTTATCTATTACCTTCCTAATTTTATGTACTTCAATTGTATTCTCTCTTAACATTCCACACTATATTCACAGATGCCATTTCTTCACAAAAGAAATCTTCAGATTTGCTTTAATAAAAGTAGGTTAAATGACATATATAGACTACTTCAAACATAAGTATGCATGAACAATTTTATCCCCCAAAGAGATAAAAATTACAAATCCAGAACACAAACCAGTATGTGACCTGAAGATTGTTTTAGAAATATCTGCTTTGAATTCTAAACTGTTTCAGTGCAAAAGTATAAAAATCTGGATGCACTAGAAACAATAACCAGAAGGGATGATGTAAAAATAAGAGTAACTGTGGGTGCCTGGGTGGCTCAGTCGGTTTACTGTCCCATGCCTGATCTCAGCTCAGGTCTTGATCTCAGGGTCATGAGTTCAAGGCCCATGTTGGGTTCCATGGTAGGCATGGAGCCAACTTAAAAAAAAAAAAAAAAGAGTAACTGATAAATCTGGGTTTAATTTCCATTATTGTTATAATTTGTAAAAGAAAAATAAAGGAGAGAGACTTTAAAACTAACATCGTAACTCGTATAGATTCAAGAAGTTGGTCAAACAGGCAAACAAGCTAAGAGAGGGAAAACAAGATGTACCAATCTACCCTGTAGAAACATGATTCCTTGCTAGTACCTTTGTCCTTCTTGAAATCCAGTGCATCTTGTTTATCTGTAACAATTTCCTTCATGTTAACAACACTTCGGTGGATTAGTTGACGAAGGATTTTGATCTCACGAATGGCTGTAATTGGGAAGCCCTCCTTCTCATTGTCCAGTCTCACCTTCTTCAGGGCCACTAGCTCTCCTGTTACAACAAATTCAAACTGTTACATTATCAATTAGCATTTTTTGGCCACCATCATGAACCAGCCAATATACGCCCAGAGTTGCTCTGGAAGACAGATTTAGCTTACTTTAATGCTATACGCCAGATATTTTTATGCCTTAAAAAACAAACCAAACCCCATGTTCCCTTTCTTGCCTTTGATTTTTTTTTTTAAGACTCGCATTTCTTAATTCAGTATTCAGTTAGGCTTAAAAATTGTGAATTACTAAAATATGCCAATAATCCAACTACTTCATTTTATCTTTAAGAACTAACCCCTTACCAAACAAAGAGCAACCAACAAATTTTATTTTTACTGTCTCTTAAATTCCCAGCAAGATTATAAAATATTTACAATGGAAATAGATAAAGAGGAAGCTTTTTAAACAGTAATAATTATACTATTCTTTTGGAAAATTTTAGTCTTTTAGTAACTTTTGGAAACCAAATTAGAACTCGAAATTTACTTTTGCTAAGTCTACTTTAGCATTAGTACTGCTAAATTTTTAAACTTCTGACATCTAGAATTTTGTGGCGATATTTACCTGTGTCTTTGTCCTTGGCTTTATATACTTGGCCATAAGTTCCCTCTCCAATAATCCCAATAATGTCAAACTTGTCTACACAGCGTTTTCCCCAGTCACTTTCTGTTTGTCTTCTTTCTCCATAACGAGGACAACAAATTCTAAAAAAGGCAAAACAAAAGAGCCCCCCCCAAACAAACCAAAAAAAGTTATTTTAAAAACTTAAGCCTGTTTGAAGAAGAAAACAGAATTCTTTTATGATGATTCTCTGGCCCATGAATCTTCTATGAACTTCTTTATTAAAAAGGTGGGAATCAAACGATATGAAATAAATGGTCTCTCACAGTGGCTAAGACAGATTTTTTGCTTCAGGAAGGCATAAGATCAAATAATAGATTTGCTGCTTACTTTCTAATCTCTCTTTAGTATTGGCTTCATCACCTATTGAATGGGAAAAGAATCCCTAAATCAGGGTTACTATTAAAATAAAATATAAAACTTTGGCAATAATATATACTCAATAAATAGTAACTATTTTTATTATTGAGAGGAATGCTGGGGTGCCTGGCTGGCCCAATTGGTAGAGCACGCAACTCTTTTTATCTCAACATCATGAGTTTAAGCCCCACAGTGGGCGTGAAGCCCAATTTAAAAAAAGGAAAAAAAAGAAAAAAAAAAAAAGAATGCTAACAATCGAAAGATCAAACCCAGATTCTACTACATTTATAGAATGGCAATTTATGTAGTTTAAGAAAAAATATCTCACATCTATTAATTTTTCATTTATGTATACATGGCTGATACACCCTGAATGAAAGAGTTTTCTTTTTTAATATTCTAAGTATCAAACTCAAAAGATACAATGAGATCAATGTTCATGGTATAGCTGTATCTGGGAAATCATTGCTTTTCTAAAAACACTAGGTATCTGAGGGTGCAGATGAACAGGTCTCCCAGAAAGGCTTTTATCCATTAATATAAAAGATACATATTAGGGGGTGCCTGGGTGGCACAGCGGTTAAGCGTCTGCCTTTGGCTCAGGGCGTGATCCCGGCGTTATGGGATCGAGCCCCACATCAGGCTCCTCCGCTATGAGCCTGCTTCTTCCTCTCCCACTCCCCCTGCTTGTGTTCCCTCTCTCGCTGGCTGTCTCTGTCTCTGTCGAATAAATAAATAAAAATCTTAAAAAAAAAAAAGATACATATTAGGCCCAATTTTATATAATCCTACTGCTGTAGGTTGTGAAACAATGTGTGAAATTTAGGCCCAAAAGTAAGTAAGGAAGCTGTAATTAAGAATAGCTCCCCCTTGGGGCGCCTGGGTGGCACAGCGGTTAAGCGTCTGCCTTCGGCTCAGGGCGTGATCCCGGCGTTATGGGATCGAGCCCCACATCAGGCTCCTCCGCTATGAGCCTGCTTCTTCCTCTCCCACTCCCCCTGCTTGTGTTCCCTCTCTCGCTGGCTGTCTCTATCTCTGTC